>NC_036640.1:5985046-6013153 GCF_002806865.2 Cucurbita pepo subsp. pepo
ACTCAATCGTTTCTCCTTCCTCTGGCTCAACAGCGTGCCATAACCCTTGCGCCTGTAGGTTGACGCGCATCAACAAGGTCCACTCGTTATAGTTGGATCTTGTCAATATCGGATACTGAACGACAGCAGTCGTTGTCTCCCTGATCACCCGCTCAATGACACCTCGACACCCGTTTATTTTTGCACTTTGCATTTTCTTCTACTCGAACCTGAGACCTGTGTGTTGTTAGGTCGACACTCTAACCACTTGAACTATTCAACTTGATTGTTGATAGGATGGCTCCTCCGCAATGATATACACCGATGGCTTCAACTTGGCTCTGATACCACTTGTTGGATTTCGATAATCGGCCACGTAAATCCTTTCTTTTCGGTGAGAGGAAATTGTCGACAGGAGGTTGTTGGAAGAAAAAATAATGCGTAAAATAACAGAGAGAAGGACTGAAAGTTTGACTGCTCTTCAAAATCAGGTTATGAAATCTTGTAAACAGATTTCCTATTTAAATATAACCTATACTAAAAATGGGTGGAGAGTGGCCAACTTAATCTGTGCCACTTCCTAGAAAATTGCCATCTAAGAATTCGCTAATCCATTCGAAGTGTTTGTCAAATGGTCAAACGGAGAATTAAATGTAAACGTGTGAAACTAAATAAGGAAAAACAAAGGTTTTATCTAACAGTCCTAAGTGTCAGCGCCCTCACCTAGGGGAATGTCGACAAGGAACTGATGTATGCTACAGTTGTGGCCAAACAGGACACTTTGTAGCAAACTTTCCTCATAAGAGAGAACATAATACTAACCGACCTGCAATAAAGAATCAAAGGGATCGGGGTGCCCAACAGCAGCAAGGGTAAGTTGTAGCCCATGCAACCACAGGCAGACAAACCGACGCGCCTGACGTAGTTGTTACAGATACACTACCCGTCTTTGGTCTTGATTCAGGTTCTACACATTCGTTTGTGTCTGAGGAATTCGTTGACTTGGCGCACCTAGAAAAAGAACCCTTAGAGACCATTCTATTAGTGTCCACCCCTGTTCACGAGCTATTAATGGCTACTCATAGAGTTAAGGGAGGTAGTGTGACAGTGTCAGGACGTGTCATAGAAGCTGCTTTAATAGTATTAAGTATGCAAGACTTTGATGTCATTTTGGGTATGGATTGGCTAAGCGAGAATCGTGCTTTAATAGATTGTGAAACTCGAACAGTTACTCTCAGATTCCCGCGAGGGGATAGTTTTACATATAAAGGAGCCACTTCCAAAAGAATCCCAAGCGTCATAATTGCACTAAAGGCTAGAAATATGATCCAAAGTGGTGCAAGCGCATTTTTAGCCACTGTGACCCTAGACAACAGAAATGAACAGACAGTCTCGTTAGTACACATTGTCAGGAAATTCGTTGATGTTTTCCCTAAGAATTTGCCAAGTTTGCCCCCAATTAGGGAAGTTGACTTCGGGATCGACCTAGAACCAGGAACTACGCCGATCACCAAGGCACCCTATAAAATGGCACTTGCAGAACTCAGGGAATTGAAGGAACAGATACATGAGCTATTGGATAAGGGTTTCATAAGACCCAGTGTATCGCCCTAGGGAGCCCATGTTCTGTTTGTCAAGAAGAAGGATGGATCCCTACGTCTGTGTATAGACTATAGAGAACTGAACAAGGTGACCATAAAGAATTAAGTACCCCCTCCCGAGAATCGATGACTTGTTTGATCAATTACAGGGAGAAACGCTATTCTCCAAAATTGACTTGAGATCAGGGTATCATCAATTGAGAATAAGAGAAGAAGATATACCCAAAACGGCCTTCAGAAGTCGCTATGGACATTATGAGTTTCTTGTCATGTCCTTTGGTCATACCAATGCACCATCCGTCTTTATGGAACTAATGAACAGGGTGTTTAAGGAATTCTTAGACACTTTTGTTATAGTCTTTATTGATGACATTCTGGTGTACTCTAAGTCAGAGGCAGAGCACGAAGAGCATTTGAGGAAAGTTCTGACCGTACTGAGAACGCAGCGACTGTACGCTAAGTTTTCAAAGTGTGAGTTTTGGCTATCTGAGGTAGCGTTTTTGGGTCATGTGGTGTCAAGCAGAGGAATCACAATGGACCCAGCTAAGATAGAGGTAGTGATGAAGTGGCCAAGGCCGACCACAGTCACTGAAGTACGGATTTTTCTAGGACTAGCTGGATATTACAGAAAGTTTGTCTAGGATTTCTCCAAAATATTTTCGGCGCTAACTTAGTTAACCAATAAGGGCAAGCCCTTTGTGTGGATATTAGCTTGCGAACAGAGCTTCTAGGAACTCAAGGAGAGGTTGGTGACAGCACCAGTCCTCACATTTCCATATGGATATGGGAATCTAGTGGTGTACAGCGACGCATTAGGAAAAGGTTTAGGGTGCGTGCTCATACAGAAGGGTAAGGTGATAGCTTACGCTTCCAAACAACTGAAGGAATATGAACAAAATTATCCCACTCATGACCTCGAGTTAGCAGCAGTGGTGTTTGCATTGAAACATGGCGACATTATCTGTATGGAGAGAAAATCCAAGTATTCACTGATCACAAGAGCCTCAAGCACCTATTTACACAGAAGGAGCATAATATGAGACAGAGGAGATGGTTGGAACTAGTAAAGGATTATGACATCGAGATCTTGTACCATCCAGGCAAGGCCAATGTTGTAGCGGAAGCATTGAGTAGAAAGGTTGTTCATACTTCCGCGATGATCACCAAGAAGGAAAGAATACAGGATGAGATGAAGAGGGCTGGTATCGATGTTGTAATGAGAGGTGGTACTGCTCAGATAACACAGATTACCATGCAACCCACCTTGCGAAAACAAATTATTGACGCTCAGAAGTCTAACGAACACCTTGGGAAAGTGTGAAATCAGACAGAGACAGAAAGACTAGTATGGTACTCTATCTCTTCAGACGGGGGCCTGCTGTGGAAAAATCGTCTGTGTGTTCCCCATGACAAGAAAATCCTGAAGGATATTACGACAGAAGCCCATGATACTTCTTACACGTTCCACCCTGGAAGTACAAATATGTATCAGGATCTTAAGGGATGTAATTGGTGGCCATGGATGAAGAAGGACATAGCAGATTTCGTAAGCCGATGCTTGACTTGTCACCAAGTGAAGGTCCCGAGACTGCGCCTAGCAGCACTGCTACAACCCTTAAAGGTCCCTCAGTGGAAATGGGAAGCAGTTTGTATGGATTTTATCTCGGGTTTGCCCAAGACCAAGCAGAGCTTCAACGTAATCTGGGTAGTTGTTGATAGACTTACCAAAATGGCTCCCTTCATCCCAGTAAAATCCACTTATCGTGTGGATTGGTGGGCTCAACTGTTTATTAGAGAGATAGTACGCCTGCATGGGGTATCGGTGTCCATAGTATCTGATCAGGACACTAGGCTCACCTCTCAGTTTTGAAAAAGCCTCCAAAAGGCATTGGGAACTCGGCTAAGGTTTAGTACAACAATTCATCTTCTGACGGACGGACAGACTAAAAGACTAAACTAAATCTTAGAAGATATGTTGCGAGCATGTGTCATGGATTTCGCTGGGTGCTAGGACGAACATCTACCTCTGATAGAATTTGCTTACAATAACAGTTATCAAGCGACCATCCAAATGGCCCCTTTTGAGGCACTGTATGGGCGGAGGTGTCGAACACCGATATTTTGGGAAGAAGTAGGCACGCAGCAACTATTGGGACCTAAGTTGGTTCAGGTCACCAATGCAGCGGTACAAAAAATTAATCAAAGAATTCTCACCGCACAGAGTTGACAGAAGAGCTATGCAGATTTTCATAGAAGAGACCTCAAGTTCGAGGTGGGTGACCATGTGTTCCTGAAGGTAGCCCCTATGAGGGGGTGATGAGGTTTGGAAAGAAGGGAAAGTTAAACACAAGGTTAATAAGCCCTTTCAAAATTTTAGAAAGAGTTGGGGTCGTGGCTTATAGGATTGCTCTACCACCAAACCTTGTCGCGCCGTTCACGATGTGTTCCACGTGTCAAAGTCAGAGGGCAAAAGGGGCATTTTGTTCCTCAACCCATTATAGGGGTCCTGAGGGTTTTCCACAGAGTACCTGCAAAAGCGAAAAGTGTGAGAAAGAAAGTTGAGAGAAAACTTGAGAGGGAAAAGTAAATCGCCGGAGCCCTCGTCAAAGAATCACCAACGAAATTCATCCTCTACCGAGACTTACACTCTGGAGCTTCTTCTTGGA
Organism: Cucurbita pepo subsp. pepo; assembly: GCF_002806865.2. NCBI lineage: Eukaryota > Viridiplantae > Streptophyta > Magnoliopsida > Cucurbitales > Cucurbitaceae > Cucurbita > Cucurbita pepo. The sequence continues at coordinate 5,989,293 of NC_036640.1, forward strand.
GAGAAGAAAGACTCGTGTTGTTGAGGTTCCATCTTTCGTCAAGATCCAAAAGAAATCCACAAGGTAAGATCTCGAACGTTACTCTCCAGATCTGAGATCTTCGTTTGGGAATAGAGTGTTAAAGTTTACTATCTTCATCTAGGGAAGATCCGCTATTGATTTTGTGAGGAAATCGGACGAAACGTTGAGATCTAAGAATCTTTCCAAGAACGGTAAGGATGTTATCGGACCTCTTTCCGACGCTCATAACTCGTCATATGATTAAGTAAAAATCAATAAAAAAATATTGGCACGTAGGTTGTAGTATGATCTAAAACTTTGTTGAAGAAGTCATTACGGTTTGGATTAAGAATTGAGAGATAGAAAAATGAGAAGAGCATCGGAAAACTAATTGAAAACCTCATTTTTCTGCTAGGAGGAGAGAAAAGGCGACAGCGCGCCACGTGTCAACCGGCAAGAGGTTCACGTGCGCCAATAATCACCAGACACGCGTCGAACGCCGCCTGGGGAGATGTGGCTCCAGCCTTCCAGCGACACACTTCTGTTGCCACGCAACCCGACCCACGTTCCTCGGCTAACACGGTACCCGCGAGACGAAACAAACTGCGATGACCCACAGTCCACCCGAACCGAACCAACAACCCACGGCTGCAGAAAAACGTGTGCGCGTGACACTCATGCATGGAACCTGCGAGGGAGTTTGTCCCGGCACGTGGCTGGCGCGTGGAAGCACGTGTAAGCCTGTTTTCATCCCGTTCGACTCTTGTTTTCCCTATTTTCCTCCCGAATCCAATCATAACTCTATTTTATATGAAATAGGATCCTACTGAGGAACAATCAGTACCTTTTGATACGCTAATTGTGTGGAAATGCTACGTAAGGGCACGCATCATCCAAGTAAGTCACCACACAGATCTTTAGAAAGAAATACTTGTAGGAATCGCTTGTATAAGCATGCATGCTAGTCTAATTACCTTAGGTAGTAGTTTTCCATGTTTGATTGTAGGTAATTTGTTTGTTAAGATTATGGATGTTTTATGAGAAGTATTATGAGAATCGTCTGAGTGTTGCAATTATGTTTTTACTTCCGCTTTAAATGTATATGTTTATTTCATGCTTAAAGGAGGATGGGAGCTTGTGAACTCTGGGCTCTAGGAGTTGATAGATGTTATCGCCCCGTTGAGCATGTATGTTTACTTTGCATGAAATATGTATGATGATGTTGGATGATAGTTGTGTGCACACTCAGTTAATTTTCATGACCGACATTTATGATTAAGTCTAGGGATTTGTGGTTAGAGTAACAAAACACTAAGTATAGACCTAACCTTTCCCCTAGGAGCATAAGAAACTACCACGGTAAACGAACTACCTCTAGAGTACCCTTAGGTTAACTGTGTGCAATTGGTGTTAATACTTCGTGGGAGACTAGAGGGTTCCTGATCAGGACTCGTTTGCTCTAAAGCCGTTTTAACATGGGAAATGGGAGACCCACGTTGAAATGAACCATTTAGCTGGATGGGAATGGGGGAGATAGCCCTCTCCAAACAATGGGGGATTATCATGGGACTAGGGGGTTGCAGCTCACTTCCTAGATATGACACCAGGTAGTCTCATAGCCATGCCGAGGTAGCTACTTGCAGAGTACCAGTCAAACACAGGTTGGCGTAAGGGAACTCTTAAGGTATAAATGAAAGGATGAAGTACCAAAGAAGCCCCAAAGAGCTAAGACCTGAACTAGATGTTCTAGAGTCAAAGAAAAAAACAGTGAAAGTATGTCAAAATTAGGATGCGATAAGAGCCTACAAGTAGGTGGCTTACTGAGTGTAATTTTATACTCATTATTGCTATATCTTTCTTTTTCAGGTATGTGAGTCATTGGGTCAAGAGAGGGCACGTTGAAAGATGTGGAATGTCACAGAGGAAGTGTGTCCCGAGGCATCAGTCCTGTTTTACCGATTAGTACACTTGTCCTTCATGTTTTCTCTCTTTGTCTAAAACTACTCCCCCATGCTCTCTTTGTATTGAAATGCTCTTTTTATAAAATAAATGATTGATTTTGAAATGATGTTTTCTTTTGAATTTCTTGCATACACACTACATGTCATAGTCTTAATGAGTCACGACTTGAGGTAAAAAATTTGGGTCGTGACATTGGGAGAAATTTTTGGCCTGCATTAGAGTCTGTTATCGGTGTGGACAAGAAGGTCATATAGCCAGGAATTGCTCAAGGGTCACTTGGATAATTGTGGTAACTAGAAAAGTGGTCCAACTGCAGCAGATCGCCCCACTCAGAACCGTCCTCCAGCGAGAGCTTATGCCTTCACTAGTAAGAATACTGGAAATCCCGACGTTGTGGTGACAAGTACTTTATCTGTCCTTGGTCACCTTGCTTTAACATTATTTGACTCCGGATCTATGCATTCATTTATATCTACTGTTTTCATTAATCAAGCATAGAATCTCTTTTGCATGAATTTTTTGTTATCACCCCAATAGGTGTGGATTTGATTTCTGCGAATCGGGTGAAAGACAGTCAAGTGATAGTATCAATAATTAGCCTAGAATTAAACCTAATGGTTTTTGACCTTATTGACTATGACATAATACTATGTATGGATTGGTTAGCTAAAAATCATGCTAGTATAGACTGTTATAAGAAGGAAGTGGTGTTTACGTCACCGTCCAAGACTAGATTTAAGTTCAAGGGTATTTGTCTAGGGACTATGCTTAAATTAATATCGATGATGAAAGCGAGGAAGTTGGTCTAGCATAGAGCGTGGGTTATACTAGTCAATGTTAGTAGAAAATGAATTTCTAGACGTGTTCCTAGAGGATTTACCAGAAATTTCCCCTTCTTGAGATTTGAACTTCGTAATAGAACTTGAACCATGTATCGACCCTATCTCTAAGGCCCCGTATCATATATAACTTCTTAACCTACTTTCTCTATTGTTTCTATTGTTTGTTAATGTATATACCTCATCAATATAAACCTTTTAGCCAGGGTTCTTCTTGCATTTTCTCTCTCTTGTTCTTGTTCATCTAGATCGAATGTAAGCGTTGTTGTGCGATCCTAACATTTTCATCCACAGATAGATGGTCAAACGAAACGTTTTAACCATATCTGTCTAACGGATATGGTTTAAACAACAGTTTTCAGGAAAATATTGGCATGATACCATATGAGACTTTATATGGAAAATGGTGCAGGTCTCTATTATGTTGGGACGAAGTAGGGGAACGATAATTGGGGGGTCCCAAATTAGTTCAAGTTACCAATGAGGCGGTGCAAAAGATCAAGGCGAGGATGCACACTGCTCAGAGTAGACAGAGAAGTTATGCAGATTTAAGGCGTAAGAGCCTAGAATTTGAAATGGGCGACTTGGTATTTCTAAAGGTGACCCCGATGAAAGGCGTTCTAAGGTTTGAACGCATAGGTAAATTGAGTCCACAATTGGCACATGAACTAAATACACTACGTAACAGGGACATTGCTTTAGTCAAAATATTGTGACCAGTGAGGATCTTGGCACATGAACTAAACACAATACATACCAGGGACCTCGCTTTAGTCAAAATATTGTGACCAGTGAGGATCTTGGCACATGAACTAAACACACTAGGTAATAGGGACATCGCTTTAGTCAAAATATTGTGACGAGTGAAGATCTTGGCACATGAACTAAACACACTACGTACCAGGGACATCGCTTTAGTCAAAATATTGTGACGAGTGAGGATCTTGATACATGAACTAAATACACTACCTACCCGGGACATTGCTTTAGTCAAAATATTGTGAGGAAACTAGCAAATGGAGGAAACCACGTGAAAAATTGGAGGAATAAATGAGAGAGAAATACCTAATCAAATCAGATGCACCGATTTTATAATCTTGATCTCAAAATAATAATCTTTTATTATCTGATGGATTATCATTCTTATTCTTGGATACATTAACTAAAAAGGGCATAAAATTTATTGGATTTGGTAGTAGATGTTGTGAAGGATAAGATTCAAGGGAAGACCTCAATAAGAGACCTTAAACCCAAGAAGGTAGTTATCTTATAGTTACTAAAACCAGCTGCCATGAACAGATCCTTCCATTCTCTCTCATTTCTCTTTGTATTGTTGAAAGTGGCCATCATCAACGCATTACCACAAAGCTCAGTTTCAGTTGACTCCTCATCTTCCATCTGCCTTTCCAGCACTGCCTCTATGATAATCACTTTCCCACCTTTGCCCTTACTAATTGCATCTTTACATTTCTTCAGTATTTGTATGCTTTCTTCATCGTTGCATTGGTGTAGAACTGACTGATGATCACCAAAATCCCAAACTAAGTACTTTTTCGGAATGTTTAAGGTTTAAAATCGAAAGGGAAACAACCTTCATACCTTGAGTAAGACTGCATCTGTTGGTGGAATTTGTATTGCTAAGTTCAACCCTTTTGTGGTTTGTTGCGGGAGATCCAACACAGTGCAAGTGATGTGTGGGAATGCTTCCGCTATGGCATTGGCTATAATGCCTCGATCGCCGGCAACATCGACCAGTGACTTCACCCCCTCGAACACGTCTCGGCACTCCGGCCTCGTCACGATCCTCCCAATCAGGTGAGAATCATAAGCCACGGATTGATGGAACAAATTTCTAAGATCAGGCTCATCAGCAATGTAATTCCATATTGACTTCCCATGCACCGTTTCAAAGGCAGACCCATCTGCAGTGCGCAGCCAGCTGCTCATGGTTTCCCATGGAGCCATCATGGCTTGATGGAGGGCTAGAAACACGAAGGGTAAGGCTTGTAATGTCGTCGTCGTTGAAGTCGTCATATTGGGGCTGAGGAGAAATCGAGAGGAGGGTGTAAGACCATACTTCACTACTTCTTGATGCTGATGATTCTGGTGTTGAGTTTGAGAAAAGAAGCCAGAATGATGGAGGAGGCGCATAAGAACGCCAAGGCAATGGGCTTTGGAGGGTTGAATATGGAGCGCTTCCACTAATTCTGATAGGGTCATGGGTTGGCCATGGTTATGGATGATATCTGGTACGCCCAATTCAATAACACACTTCAAAGACATGGAATTGATGTATTTGAATGTATGGTTCCAAATATGGGCTTGAGCTTCAATCAACTCATCTGTGTTCTTCTCTCCCATGATTTCCCTCAACGATTAACTATGCCAACCCAAATATATATGCACACAACAGACTCAACTTCCTTCATAACTCAACTATATAAAAAAAAAATATTTGATATTCGTCACAAGAAAAGTTAAATTTAATTTTTCAGCTTTATTTCTATTTAATATGAAGGATCCTTTATTTAAACTCTATTAATCTTCCTTCTCCAATGAATGGAATTCAATATACTAGCCCCTCTTTTGTCAAGTTTAATTATAACATTAAATTATGGGTTTCCCCTATGGAAATTTTTGGTTTATACCTAGGAGCCAACCATACCCATCTAGATTTTCACATCACCTACTGCTTGCTTGTGAGAAATAAGATTATTCCCACAAACCAATATGAATACTTTCAAATGAATCCATCCTAGTTACTCGATCCTTCTCAAGGTGGACTCTTTTCAGCCTCACCTCTTCCTCTACCTCTAATAGGGGTTGTCCCTTGCCTTGTGTTCCTCTTCCATGTCTTCTGGGCGATATGGTTCTGGAAACCAAGATGATTCAATGTATATCATATTACACATTATAACAAAAAAAAATCATATAGCAAGCATATAATAGCCAAATTAAATCAACCATCATGCCCCAATAAATGATATAATTATAGCTTATCAATTTTCATGCTGCATAACATTTAATACTTAGAGCAAATCACACTAAATATCATCACAACATTCTTCTTTTCTTATTTTATGCATGGCATACGTGACAGTGATGGGATATTGATGATCGGACCATGGAACATGTCCAGCCTACATTATAGACTAGTCTATAAGATATGTAACTTAGAGCTCTAATACCAGCGGCAACCACTCTAGATTTTTCTACTTAACCTAAAGTCACTACTATATACATATATTGCGGAAATGTTTCACTGAAAACTTTATAATAAAAATATGACTTTGGTCTTGCATGTCTCATCTAAAGCCTTTAAACAAACTAATACAAATTGAAATAAGGAAAATAACATAAAGTAAAATTGCCCTACACTAGCGTATATGCTAGTAAATGAAAATGCAACTAACCTATACTAACCTATAGTCTAATAATTCAAATTACGAAACTATCTTAAGCATGTGTCACGGTCTCCTAGTTGCGATGTCACCATCAGTCGTACAGGAGAGCCTTGCCTTTACCTAAAAATGAGAGTAGCACATAACTTAAGTATTTTAAGAAATACTCAATAAGCGACTCCCCTATCGAGGCTAAATGCAATCACATACAATTTCATGAGTGAGACCAATTATAATAGTCTATTTTCCTACGGCGGCTATCCTAAACGGACAATTGGATGTGTACTTAATTTTCCTACACACGGTCCACACGTGCAAGTATGGACACATCTGTCAGTTCACACACCTCCTGGACCCCTTTCTGGTCAGGCGAGCATTCTCTGGTAGTTGTTGATGTCATACACCCATTAGGAATTGCAGCCATCATGGCAGCATTATGGTAAACATAATGATCGTTGCCCTGTCTCATAGTGTACGTGTCCGTACTATTGTGAAGGAGAAGAGGTATCCCCCGATGCATGAACACACAATAATGCATGAGATTCCAATATTTTTCCATTTTCATTATCATATACTACAACCCTGCTAGCGTCTTTCTTCATACCATATCATTTTTATCATATCTTCCATGCGTGTATTGAGGTCTTATTTCATGCCAATTCGTCATTTGTATGTCAATCATATCATATCATTCATGTTACACATATGCCATATCATAATATATTGATGCTTCTAGACGTACCATTCTCATCATGCACATATAATATCATATCATATATCATAACAGTCACATAACATATCTCGAGAATGCCTTCAACATATCATATCATATCACAAACATATCAATTCATCAAATCCAGCATAACAATAATGTACCGTAACATATACACATCGTTTCATAATAATTTGCATATAATGGCATATGACACGTGCGAAGCCACAAGCACGTGTCATCATACAACACACAATTATAACCAAACGACGATAGGACCACTTACTTGGTTGGTTTTAGCCTGCGTTTTTCCTAATTTGAGCACGATCGCTCCTGTTCCTCAAAATTGTTTCAATTATCGCTGGGTGTCATTTCCTACTAGAATATCAATCTAGTTTTATTAGTAATCTAAGAATTATTAACTCAATTGAACTTAAATTTGAGAAATTTACTCTAACAAGGTCAAATTCAGCTTCGAGAGGGTCGAAACAATGAAAGAGGGCTAATTTTCCTTTACCAAGCTGAAAGGGTGAGTTTTAAGCCGCAGAACCGTTTAAGCCAACTGAGCCGAGGAGGTGTTTTGCTGCAAGTGTGACATATGACACAAGTAGATGCTGATGCGTGTGCAGGCTGCTTCGGGTCGAGATGTGGGTCGAGGCACGGGTGCGGCCGCTGCGGTATGGGATGATGCGAATACTGGGCCATAGCAGGTTGGGCCTCAGGCGTGGGTTTCTTTCGGGCTACAGGCATGCGGGTAGTGGATGTTGGCTGCAGGTTTGGGTTGGAGAGCTGACGGGTCATGGCTGAAGGTTGGGTTGTGGGTTGTGATCGACCTAGGTCCGGATCCGTCGGATCTCATCTTCCTCACCCGAATTACTCTCGATTTTCTAGCATTTTTCTCTCTTTGAGAACGACACTTCGATAGACCGCTTCTCATCATCTTTCCTTCTGTATGTCTCAATTGACCCTTCCTCTTCACTTCCTACGGAGTAGTTCGTATTGTAAACACCTATAACACACAGAGCTATGAGAACCCANATTATAAAACCAATCTCGGTCACACTATTTTTTCTTTTTTGAGAATGGAGAGACAAGACACTCTATTTATTTGAAAAATACTCCTCTATTCCTTCTCTATTTTTTCTTTTTTCTCTACTTCTTACCACTTTAGAACTTTAAATTAACAATCAAAGCATTCACAATCTTCTAAAACTAAAATAATAAAAACTAATTATAGCCATAAACACGCCACTATTTGTTATAATGACTCTTGCCCTTTCATCTTTCACTTTGCCACTCACTTTTGAATTTAAAACCCTAAAAGGAGTAACATTTCATGTTTATTCAACAAAACTCCCCCATCAACTTAAATGCTTCTACTATCCGACATGTCAATCATCTTCTTGTATTTTTCAAAAAGTACTTTCAGTAGCGGTTTTGTAAAAATATCCGCAACTTAATCCTGACTTGCCACATGCAGCAATTCCATACTTTCTTCCTTCACAGGATCTCGGATAAAGTGAAAACAAACGTCAATGTGTTTGCTTTTTCATGGTTCAGTGGGTTCTTTGCCAACTCAATTGCTATTTAGTTGTCAACTTGAATCACTGTTGCACCTAATTGCTTTAGCTTCATCTTGCTTAACAAATTTCTAAGCCATATCGCGTGACATACACACCAAGATGCTGCCACATATTCAGCTTCACACGTCGAGAGCATCACGCTCGATTGTTTCTTTGAAAGCCAAGTAAATGTTGTGTTGTCCATAAAGAATACATAACCTAATGTACTTTTTCAATCGTCTATGTCTTCGCACCAATCACTGTCAGAGTAACCAACCAACTTGTAATCTTCTGCTATCGAGTAGAATAACCCAAGTGACACCATTCCTTGGATGTACCATAGAACTCGCTCCAACGCCTTCTAATGAGAATTAATCGGCTCCTCCATGAACCGACTTATAATGCCAACACTTTATGAAAGATATGACCTTGTGCATGTAAGATAGCGAAGGCTTTCTACCAAACTTCGGTACCTATTTCCATCTACTCGTTCTCCTTCATCGTACTTTGAGAGTTTTGCACCTGGTTCCATTGGTATTGATACGGGGTTGCAATTTTCCATCTTGTACTTCTTCAAAATCTCTTTTGCATGTCTCCTGTGATATAAAAATACACGTCTCTCTTTAACCTCCAAACCAAGGAAAAACTTCAACAAGTCCAAATCTGTCATCTCAAATTCTCGTGTCATTGTGCCCTTAAACTCTTCTTTCATCTCATCATTGTTACCCAAAAAAATGAGGTCATCAACATAAAGAGCAACAAATATCACATTACCTCCATTCTTCTTTGTGTAAAGTGCATGCTCGTGGGGACATTGCTTGTACCCATTCTCCTTGAAATATGTATCGATACGAGTATTCCATGCTCGCGGTGCTTGCTTCAACCCTTAAAACGCCTTCTTCAAATTTAATACCTTCTTCTCTTCTCCAATTTTCATGTACCCGGGTGGTTGTTCGATGTAGACTTCTTCTTCAAGCACACCATTCAAGAATGCTGACTTGACATCCATTTGAAAATCGGCCATTTGAATTGAGCTGCTTGGGAAATGAGCAATCGGATTGTCTCCATTCTTGCAACGGGAGCAATCACTTCATCATAGTCGATTCCCGCCTTTTGCTTGTATACCTTCACAACAAGTCGCACTTTGTACCGCTCTATCATGCCTTGAGCATTCATCTTTTTCTTGAACACCCACTTCACACCAATGGGCTGGCTTCCTTCCGATAATTCTGTTAACTCCCATGTATTATTGCTATAAATCGCTTTAATCTCCTCATCCATGGTAGTTTGCCACTTCTTGTCTCGTACCGCCTCTTCAAAGCTGATATTTTCAGCATCTAGCAGAAGCCACACAAGGTGTACCTCATTTGTTGAATCATACAAATCTTGCAAATTTCGCATTTTGGGTTGTCGTGGTTCATATTCATCATCGAAAATTCCTGAGTTTGTTGGTATACTTGTTGGTGCAACGACCGATGATTCTCCAACTTTAATATTAACTTCCATCGAATTGTTCCAGTCCCATTCACTTGCTTCATTTACTCGCACATCACGACTCACCATCACCTTCTTCCTTATCGGGTTAAGTAGCTTGTATCATTTTGTCTTCTCATCATACCCAATAAAAATATATCTTTTGCTTTTGTCTTCGAGCTTCGTTCTTCGTTGATCCGGTACGTGAGCATAAGCCACACTACTGAACACTTTGAGATGATAAGTTGTAGGCTTTTGTCCGCTCTACGCTTCTTGTGGTGTTTGATCATCTAACTTCGCATGTGGACATCGATTTTGCACATAGATGGCGCATTGCACGGCTTCTGCCCAAAATTCCTTTGGCATCCTTTTGCTCTTGAGCATTGACTGAACCATGTCGAGAATGGTCCGATTTTTTCTCTCGGTCACACCATTTTGTTGAGTGTACGATGCGGTTAGAAATCGCCTTTTGCCTTGCTCCTCGTAATACTCCATGAAAGTCATCGAAGTATACTCGCCACCTCTATCGGATCGTATAGCTTTGGTGTGTCTACCAGTTGCCTTTTCCACCATCATTTTGAACTTTTTGAACACCTCAAATGCCTCGGTTTTTCTTTTAGAAAATAAACAAGTTTTTCGTGAGTAATCATTGATAAAGGAAATGAAATACCTTTTACCGCTGAAAGACTCGGGGGTAATTGGTCCACATATATCTGTATGAATCAACTCGAGAGGTTGTTTAGCCCAAAATTCAGCCTTCTTTTGAAATGAGGTTCTCGCATGGTTGCTGAGCACGTGCATTCTTCACAAAATTTTCCTTTATAGTCCATGTTGGATAGCTCGTGCACCATATTCTTCTTCACTTACTCTTTTAGGTCGCCATGATGTAGATGGCCAAAGCGGAGATGCCACAGTGATGCCTTGTCTTCTACATCGACACGCAAACATGTTTCTCATATGCTTCTTTAATTCAGTTTGGACATTCGATCTCTTCCTATCTCGACTCGAGCAACCAGACGCCCTTGCTTGTCCTTCAAATGTAGTAGCCGATCTTTTAAGAATATCGAGTAACCTTTCTATGTGAGTTACCCCATACTCAATATGTTGGTCTTGAGGTCTGGTACGTAATAAACATCTTGGATTGACCCTATTAAGCCATCCTTTTGCAAGTAATGTACCGTACCTCGGCCTTTGACCTCCACCTTTGAAGCATCTTCAAATAACACATGACCATCTTCAATCTTTTGCATCTCTTTGAATAGGTACTCGTGACCACACATATGGTTGCTTGCTCCCGAGTCGAAGTACCACAAAGTGTCGTTGTTGATGTTGTCTTCATTTTGAGCCATCAAGAGAAGACCTTCATTTGTACGTCTTCCAAGGCTAGTGATAACTCTCCAAAAGTAGAGTTATATCAAGTATTTTTATAGTTAATTTTGCACTTATACTCACCATTTTCTCATTAATTGCTCCACTTATTCTAATTAGTATACATGAAATAGACAATTGTGGTTTAATATGAAAAGAAGATCAATTTGCATAAATTGAGCTTAATTGTACACTTAACTGAGTTATTTAGTAAAATTTTAGAACATTTATGCTAAACCATGATGTTGTAGCACATCTGGAAACAACACTACTTACAAATCTGGAAATAAATTGTTGACCCTGATGTTGAAGCAATTCAGAAAGCAAACTTTTCAGGGATGACCTGGAAATTTTAATCCACATCAACAGTCAACGTGGATCATTGACTACCAAATTAGAAACATCCTAAGTGGACGATTTTACCCTTTCTCGTCCCTAAATGAGAAGAAACAAGCATTATAAAAGGAAAATAACGTGGATCATTGACTACCAAATTAGAAACATCCTAAGTGGACGATTTTACCCTTTCTCGTCCCTAAATGAGAAGAAACAAGCATTATAAAAGGAAAATAACGTGGATCATTGACTACCAAATTAGAAACATCCTAAGTGGACGATTTTACCCTTTCTCGTCCCTAAATGAGAAGAAACAAGCATTATAAAAGGAAAATAACGTGGATCATTGACTACCAAATTAGAAACATCCTAAGTGGACGATTTTACCCTTTCTCGTCCCTAAATGAGAAGAAACAAGCATTATAAAAGGAAAATGATACCTAAAATAGGGGGGATCCACACTTTGAGAGAAAAACGGATTAGACAGCAGCAGTCTCTACTATAGTGAACTGCTGTGAAATCAGAGAAGAAGAGATGATAAGATAAGGAATCAATACAAGGGGAATAAGATTCGGATTACTTTGTTGATCGAATGTCTCAAGGCAAGAACATTGTTTGAGATTCGAATCACTCCACAAGCAAGATCGATCATGTCTAGCTTGAATGATTCTACATGCAACCTAAACTACATAGAATTGCAAAGAAACTTAGCCATAGGCTAAAAAAGAGCACAAATGCTTCTTTAATAATGTTTTTCAAGTCTCCTTACAAATCCAACATACATGGCTTTATATAGCCTAAAAAAATGAAACTATTAAGGCATTCCAAGAGTTGTAACATTCATATAATGGCCATAATTAGCCGGTAATTGTAACCTAAAGAAAATAAGAAGTCTTAAAATACAATAACTCTAAATTACTTTAAATTGTAACCCACCCAAAATTTATAACAATTAAACTTCATTCTTCTTCAATGTGGCATGAATTGAAACATCTTTTGATAATTTTGACAACTTTTTCTTCACATCTTCATTGAAGTATATTGTATGATTGATGTCTCTTGGTTCATATCAAGAGAACCCTAATCCAGCCGTTGTTGACAGTAGAAGAAAAATGAGACCAACAAGGATTGATTAGGGCAAAGAGATTGGCATGAGAGCTCAAGCGAAGGGAACTTCCATTGACGAACGACAACAAAGTGGGATAACTCTCTTTTCCATATTCTCTTTTCTTATTCCATCAATTTTACATGATTGAGATGTGGATTCCTCTGTTTAATTCAGTTTGTATGGAGAGCTAAACTTTATAGGGGAGGTGAGAGAGTTTTATATAGTTTAAGTATGTTGGCAGTATGATCTTAGTTCATTAAAGAGTTGTTGTTAATGATTTACATGTGTGTTTAATTAACTACTTTACATAAATAATTGTTCTCTTATTCGGGAGAAGAGAGGGAGCAATGAAATCCTCTTTAAAACTCTAGTTTCATTGCAAGGGGACTTGAAGGGTAATAGAAGGTTAGGAATAATTTTTCTCCTAAAGCCTTGTTAATAGAAATTACAAACGATTATGGAAATAATCACCATGCATGACCCTCGGAAGTGGACTTGAGAATCTATTAAAAAGAACTAAAATCTACCACAAAACTCAACAACTTATCTATTTGCGAACCTTCCTCATTGTAGTTGATTTTCTCATCATTTTCTATTTTTCGACCGCAGTGGTACTCTGCTTTAGTTTTGTTTAATTAGTCAAAATCACCAACACCCATTTGAATGTTACCCAAAAGATAAAATTAACCAAAAAGATAGGTTATCTATGGAATCGATAATTTACTTATTACTTGCTACTTGTGATAGTGTATACTTGCACTTATTCTTGTGAATTTTACATCATTTTAATATATACATCCACAAGCGATCAGCTAGGTTGCTTGTTCCTTCCACCTTTTTATCGGCTCGACAATCTTCTACAAAATGCCCCACTTTACCACAATTATAACATTTGTCGGAGTTACAATCATTCGCATAGTGACCAAATTTGTGACATTTGTAGCACTCAATGTTGGAATAATTTTATCGGTCGTCTCTTCCTCGACCGCGTCCTCTTCCACGCCAATTTGCTTGGCTCGACTATCCCTTTTCCTTATAGTATCCTTCATGACTGCTGCCTTGACCACCGCAACTATTTCCACGACTTCCACGGCCACGACCTCTACCTTGAAAATTTTGAGAATAAAGTACCTTTTCATCTTTGATTGACGCCTTGTTTGAAGTACTTGATCGAGTGTTTCCTCCTTCTTCTTCATACGTTGCTCGTGTACCTCGAGAGAACCGGCGAGCTCGTCGACCATGAACATTGCTAGGTCCTTTGACTCTTCTATCACGCATTCAACGTTCTCAAAGTTGTTGGTTAATGATCTCAAAATCTTTTCCACAACTCGCGTCTCGGTTAACATTTCTCTGTTTCGGTCGAGTTGGTTTTCCACAGTCTGTACACGCGTGTTGTAGTCAGATACACTTTCCGACTCCTTCATCTTTATGCTCTCCAACTCGCCACGAAGAGTTTGGAGACGCACTTGCTTGACTCGGTCAGCTCCTTTGAACAATTTTTCTAAAATGTCCCACACTTCTTTTGAAGTACTTGCACTGGCAATCTTCTCAAGCCTGACTCGTCAACGGCTCGGAACAACATGTATATCTTATTCTTTGATCGCATCTCTTTCAATGTCTTGTTTTGTACCGCCGTATAACCTGTGGTATCTTTTGGTTCTTTGAAACCTTTTTTGACCACCTCCCATGCATCTTGAGAACCGAGAAGAGCTTTCATTTGAATGCTCCAATTCTCGTAGTTTGTCTTTGTTAGTCGGGGTAGCGGCATTTGACCCGTCACATTTGACATTGGCTCTAGTACCAATTTGTAAAAAAAATCTCAGTCACACTATTTTTCTTTTTTTGAGAGTGGAGTGACAAAAAAATCTCAAAAAAACACTCTTCTATTATTTCTCTATTTTTTTCATTTTTCTCCGCTTCTTGGCAAGGGAGGAACAATCTATTTATAAGCATCTAAAACTAAAATAGTAAAAACTAATTATAGCCATAAAAACGCCACTATTTACTGAGCTATAAAAAAGCCATTATTTCCTACGACTCTTGTCCTTTCATCCTCAAGACTCTTGGTCGTTCACTTCACCACTAACTTTTAAATTTAGAATCCATTAAAAAATAACATTTAATAAATAACATTTAATGTTTATTCAATAGAAACTTACCTTCTGCATACATGCAGTCATCGGTGGTCTCTTTCGCAGTGTGGGATGGATGTTTTGATGTCGAGTTTCTTGAGGTTCGTTTCACCGGAAACTTTCGGTCCTTTCTCTCTCTTTCTTGTTCAATCTCGTTCCTTCTTTTTTCCTTGCAGGTAGGCTTCTGGGACAATGGCAGGAGGTTTGTAAGGTTGTTTGGAGTAGCATGGGGGTCGGGAAGGGTAACTGCAATGTTGAAACAAGAATTCTGGCACCGAATTCGTTATCGGTAGTAATATTGTTACTTCATTATTTGATCAAATAAAATTAGAGCAGCATGTGTCAAGATATAATTAAGGATAAGTTGCCATTTAAACTTGTAGAGAACAAGGGGTTCAAATTATCTTGTATTAGTGTAACTATTCTGATTTTCCATTTTTGCCTTATTTGGTTAAGATTTTATTTTTATTTCTCTAAATGACAAGATATTATGTTATGCATTTATTCCAATCGAAAAGGTGCAATTTTAAACGAGGAAGTTATTAGAAATTGTAACGGTTTTGGTTTCTGGAATAAAATAAAATCAAATAAAAATAGAATAAATAATTAAATGTAATCTTCCGGATTTCCTGCGAGACTTTTATTGCCTAATAAAAATATTCCTATTTCTCTCAATTTCCTTATCCTAAAACACTAGTATGCCTTATTGGGAAATGTCTTGAGATTAGTTTTATATTCCTATGCCCAACCTTTTACCTCTCTTGAAAAGGATTCTCTCCAAACTTTCCTCCGGAACGTTGGGGTTGCTCTTCGGAGGAAGAATCGAGTAGAAGTTAAGGCATTGATGTTGGGATCATTGTGTCAAAGAAGGTTGACCGTCGGAAATCGGTGTTGAGGACGTTGTGGGATTGTCGGCGCGCCGCTGGAATTGGGGAGGCGGACACTAGAGTTTCGTCGCTTGTCGGGTAAGGAAGGCAAGGTTTTTGGAATAGGGTCGAGCTGCAGACGCACACCCAGCAGCTTCGGCAGCTTCGCACGCATACACAGTGCGGGTCAGCTCGCACGTGTACGAAATTGGCTCGGTTCCGTCAATTCCCGTAGCTCGACTTGGCGGCTTAGTTGGCCGGCTCGGCAACTAGGCTCAGCGGCAAGGTATCACTATAATATATCGATTCCAAGGTTTTTGGCCCCTCTGAAGCTGTTTCTGCTCTTAGTTTTACCATCTGAGGTCAGTATAGTTCCTAAACGTTAAAGACAGATTAGGTCGGGGGTTTATTTTGATAAATAGCATGAGGTTTAGCTAGGGTATGTTATGAAAGGTTCTAAGTTTTTATGTGGTTATCATATGACGTACTTAAGAGCTGGGATTAGCTCGTTGTGAGTGACTTCAACCAAGACCATCGAGGTAAGTAACCTTACTGTTGGAGTTAGTTTACTACGTCTTGTATGATGGTGCGTACCTTGTGGCCCCTGCATGCACCATATTTATGTGATATGATTATGTGATGTATAGATTGTGTTGACCGTAGATTATGTATGTTATGTGATATATGAATTATGTTGACTGTTGACTGTTTATGTTATGTGAAGTTATGAATGAGATGTTAGTATTATATGTCATGAACAGTCAACAGTCAACATAATT
Organism: Cucurbita pepo subsp. pepo; assembly: GCF_002806865.2. Lineage (NCBI taxonomy): Eukaryota > Viridiplantae > Streptophyta > Magnoliopsida > Cucurbitales > Cucurbitaceae > Cucurbita > Cucurbita pepo. The sequence continues at coordinate 6,005,831 of NC_036640.1, forward strand.
CATACATCACATAACATACACAATCTACCGTCAACACAATCTATACATCACATAATCATATCACATAAATATGGTGCATGCAGGGGGCCATAGGGCACGCACCATCATACAACACGTAGTAAACTAACTCCAACAGTAAGATCACTTACCTCGATGGTCTTGGTTGAAGTCACTCACAACGAGCTAATCCAAGCTGTTAAGTACGTCCTATGATAACCACATAAATACTTAGAACCTTTCATAATATACCCCAGCTAAACCTCATGCTATTTATCAAAATAAACCCCCGACCTAATCTGTCTTTAACGTGTAGGAACTATACTGACATCGGATGGTAAAACTAAGGGCAGATATAGCTTCAGAGGGGCCAAAAACCTTGGAATCGATATATTATAGTGATACCTTGCCGCTAAGCCTAGTTGCTGAGCCGGCCAACTAAGCCGCCAAGTTGAGCTGCGGGAATTGATGGAACAGAGCCAATTTCGTACACGTGCGAGCCGACCCGCACTGTGTACGCGTGCGAAGCTGCGTCTGCAGCTCGACCCTATTCCAAAAACCTTGCCTTCCTTACCCGACAAGCGACGAAACTCTAGTTTCCGCCTCTCCAATTCCAGCGACGCGCCGACAATCCCACAACGTCCTCAACACCGATTTCCGACAGTCAACCTTCTTTGACACAATGATCCCAACATCAATGCCTTACTTCTACTCGATTCTTCCTCCGAAGAGCAACCCAACGTTCCGGAGGAAAGTTTGGAGAGAATCCTTTTCAAGGGATGTAAAAGGTTGGGCATAGGAATATAAAACTAATATCAAGACATTTCCCAACAAGGCATACTAGGATAAGGAAATTGAGAGAAATAGAAATGTTTCTATTAGGCAATAAAAGTCTGGCAGGAATCCATCGATTTACGTGCAGATTACATTTAATTATTTATTCTATTTTTATTTGATTTTATTTTATTCCAGAAACCCAACCATTACCATTTCTAATAACTTCCTCGTTTAAAATTGCACCTTCTCGACCGGGAATAAATGCATAACATAATATCTCGTCCTTTATAGAAATAAAAATAAAATCTTAACCAAATAAGGCAAAAATGGAATATCTTGTCATTTACAAAAATAAAAATAAAATGTTAACCAAATAAGGCAAAAATGGAAAATCTGAATCGTTACAATTAGTGCATGTCCTACATTTGACCTTCTTGCAAGAGTAAATGTCCTAGGTTTGACCCTCTTGGTGCATGTCCTACATTTGACCTTCTTGCAAGAGTAAATGTCCTAGGTTTGACCCTCTCTCAAGAGTAACCATTGCTAGAGATATATTTCAACCCCATCTTGAAGAAAAAAAAGTTAAAATATTTTTTAATCAGTCATTTTAAGAGGGTTTGTTTTACCATTGATACCTGGAATTCGTTGCAAAACATTAACTACATGGTAGTCACTGCACACTTTATTGATTCCAAATGAAATTTGTTTAAAAGAATTCTCAACTTTTGTCAAGTTGCTAACTATAAGGGAGAGACGATTGACGAGATTATTGTGAGTTGTTTATTGGAATGGGGTATCGATAAAGTTTTCTATATTATAGTTGATATAATGCAAGTTCCAATGATGCTATTTTGTATATTATAAGAAGGCTTAGAAGTTAGAATTCATTTGTCTTAAATGGAGAAATATTACATATTAGGTGTTGTGCCCACCTAATTAATTTGATTGTGAATGAGGGCTTAAAGAAATGCATGACTACCTTTCTAGTTTTTGCCATGCAATGACTTATGTTTGATCATCCCCAAGAGATTGATAAAATTTAAAAATCGTGTTGAACAAGAAAAAATTGAATGTAAAGCATTTTGTTTAGATGTGGCAACTAGATGGAATTTCACATGTTTGATCATGTCTTAAAATTTAAAAAAAAAAACTTGAAGTGTTAGAAGAAGAAGAATTAGATTATGTTGAGTATTTCAAATAAGGGGTTCATGGAAATAAAATAATAGGTTCACTAACAATTAATGATTGAAAAAATGTTGCATTGTTTCTAAAGTTTTTAAGGTCTTCTATGATGTCACTATAATGACAAGAAGTTGTTTACATGTAACTTCTAATTCTTATTTTTATGAACTTTCGGGTTAGAGTACGAATATGAGTACTTGTTCAAGTACAATGAGTTCAAATATGAAAATTAAGTATGACAAATATTGCGACTCAGTTGACAAAATTAATAAGTTGATATTCATAATTGTGGTACTCGTTACAAATTGAATTACATATCATTTTAATTTTCGAAATTTTTATGATGATGTCATGGATAATGCTCAAGGTCATCACCAATCTAAATTAAGAGTCACTTCTAATTCTATGAGGATGGACACAATCGATGAAGTAAATTTGAGTGGTTTAATATTAATACTATCACGATATAAACAAAGAAGAGAAGAGACAAATTCATTGGAGTTAAGAGAAGGGTGTGGATTGATATTTATCTAGCCTCACTGAAAATAGGTGGTAATATCCACCTGACAGAGGGTTTAGTACTTTTAAACTAAAAGTTTACATGTGGTAGTTGTTTTAGGGAACAGTATCACGACTTTTAGTTCAAAGGAGTTTTGAATCCATTGAACAACTAAAAGTTTGATAGGTTGATAACAAATTAAACTTTTAGGTCATGCAGCTGATTCACAACTAAAAAAATTAAAAAAAGAAAAAAAAAAAAAAAGAAAAAATTTGGAACAGCCTGAACCCATCTCGAAAATTTCGGATTGGGTTGGATTGTAAAATTTTTTAGGTTGGGTTGGATTACGAATCTAACCAACCCAAACTTTGGTTAGAAATGCCTTAAAATGTAGTATAGGAGAAGGTATGGTGTCAGCATTCCACCACCCATGGGCTCTGTGGCCTAAGTGAACTACCTTGTGGCATGTACATGCGTCACAATATGGGAAATCATTGAGACGAGCATCTCAAGCCTTTTTATTTGGAGTGGGTCTTTCAAGTACAATGTCGGACAACATGAGTGTGTCAATATTGCACCTCAGCCCATGTGTCAGAGGTTGGTCCATGCAGCAACCATCTAGTACAGAGTTTGTAAATGATATGAGACGGTCATTAGAGGATTCATGTCCCAATGAGAATCCAGATGGATGGATGTTCGAGATGTTCCAATGAGATAAGCGACACATGTGTCGGTTCTAGTAGACATGTCTGAACAAGCCAAGATGGTCAAGTTGTCCCAAGTCATGGGATGACATCACGATGTATGTGTTGTGTTGTTGTGAACCAAGATGATGATGAGATGCGACGTTCCATTATAAGATACTTTGGTCTAGTGTAGAGGTAAGGTCGAGGTGGATGACTTGGCCTAGTGTAGAGACAAGTTGGCTAGAGTTGCAGCTGAGGCCAAGTCATGTTTAGCTGCTAGAGTCGCAAACGGTTAATTTTGCACGAGTTGTGTTCAGTTGGCATAGGAGAATCTTGCCAAAGGTCTGACGAAGCTACAAAGATTGGTGAAAAATGTGAATGAGGCTTGAATTTTCCTTAAGGCTTGTCATGAGCGCAAGAAGATCATGATGCTGCAAGGTTTAAAATGTACGATTTTGACAATTGGTATCAGAGCCACGCTTTGCGTGTTTATGTCAAACAAGACAATTAAGAAAACGAACCCGAAGGTTGAATAAAGACTTTGCAAGTATGTCATGAGAGCCAAATTGGACGGGACAGTGGCAAGTCAAAATCAAGATTAGCTTTGTGGCTCGAAGCCAAACTCTTTGAAGATGAGTCTTAAGTGAAGCAAGAAGCAAGCTCATTTGTCAAGAGTTTGGAATTTTGAATTAGGCAATAGATAATCAGAAAATGTATCAAGTAGGGTGCCTTCGAAAGAACCATTCACGGAAGAGGAATAATGCGAACGATTGCAAGTAAAGCAGTTGAGGGTCAGATGAGACATGCACCAGCCAAGTGCAAAATTGTGCACAATGCAAGTCCATATGGGTGGACGACATCACTACGAGAGAGAAATTAAGTTGAGTAAGGTTGCTTACCTCTTAGAAGTGCTCCAAGAATCGAACACACATGTATTCCTTGAGCCATTGTATAGTGTCTAAGGTGGGTGACTTCACCAGAGTGTTGAGACAAGCATTCGCTCGAGAAGAGAGCATTAGACAAGATGTGAGCGACATAGAGAACAAAGTTGTAACAAGACTAGAGAAGTATCAGTGTAGCGTTTTCCACATAAAGATGGTCAATTAAGAAATTGGCTGAAGTGTAGTGCCAACACGGGACTATGTTACAAGCTTACCGACCTTGCTTCCTAAAAGGGTAGTGACTATGACAAGAAAAGGTCGTGATACACAAGCTCATCTTGCTACTGTAAAAGGGATGTGGTAATGATGAGAAAATGTCGTGATACAGATCTATGTGCAACTCATAGAATATGATGGTTGAGCCCAAAGCGGCAACGTTTAGGGCGCACTCCCCCTTACTCAGGTGAAGAGAAGTGGATACTAGTTTTTTCATGGTTTATCTGTTGGGTTCATGGGAGTTAGGTCCCAAGTGGGATAATCCACAACCATTGGACAATTGTGTTTTTTTTTTCGTGCTTATGCTCTGAGTCTTGGAGATTGAGAGAACTGAGTCTTGGAGATTGAGAGAAGGTTCATTAGTGGGATAACCCATAAGTAGTACACAAGTTTCTATATTCATTCTAGAGCACGAAAAAATTTAGTGGGTCAAGTTAACGGCTAGTCAAATGTTTGGATCGTCATCTAGATGATATCGAAATTAAGTGGGGAAGAGTGTCATAATCCACAATGCAATTGTATCTCCGAGTAAGTCAGCGAGGACGGTGACTAGTTTAAGTGGGGCAGAGTATCACAACCATGCTACGAAGATAATAGGTTGTGACCTCCACACGCAGACCGATAAGATGACGACCCTCAAGTGGCACCCATCTGGCCACATGAGGGTTGAGACAAACAAGTGCTATAATGCGCCTAAGGAGGAGATGCATCATCTAACACACCAAGAAGAGTGTGCCTTAAATAAAAATTGAGGCATAAGCATGGTTAGAGAGAACGAGGTGACATGAGTACCGAAGATAAGCTCGAAGAGAGCTAGGGTAAGTTCCCAAGCCATAACCTTAGAAGTTGGAGTTTCGATATGAGTTTTGACATGCGACTTTGGAGTTAAGTCTGTCTATATGAAAGATGAAAATTCACCAAATTAAGGTATCAATCAGACACCTGATGGATGCTCCACAAGGCCGTATGATTGCTCGTCAAAATCACATTTGCTCTAGAAAGATTAGAAATGCCTCAAAAGTTACTATAAGAGGGAGACATGGTGTTTGCTCTCCACTACCCTTGAGGGCCTAAGCGAGATACCATGTGACACATATCGTGGGCGAACATAGCAAGACGAGCATCTTCTTTTGAATGGGTCTTTCAAAGACAGTGTCAGACAACACAAATATGTCGACATTGCGCCCTAGGCCATGTGTCGGAGGTTGGTATATGCATTCACTATCTGGTATGGAGTCCATAAATGACATGACATGAACACAGGGGGATTTATGCTCCAATGAGAATCCAGATGGATGGATATTCAGGATGTCCCAGTGAGATGAGTGACACATGAGTCGGTTTCGATAGGCATGTCTGAGCAAGCCAAGATGGTCAAGCTATCCCTAGACATGAGACGACATCACGATGCATGAGTCATGTTGCTGGGAACCAAGATGATGATAGGATGCGACGTTGCGTTATGAGAGACCTTGGCCTAGAGTAGATGCAAAGTTGAATTGGACGACTTGGCCTAGTGTAGAGGCAAGTCGACTAGAGTCGTAGATGAATGAACATGCATGTATAGACAGCGTGTGTGACTAAGCAAGTTTGGATTCTGCATGAATTTGTTTAGTTTGGCAAAATTATGAATATGGATGGAAAATATGAATAGGCTTGAATTTTCCTTAAGCCTTCTCATGAGCCTGTCAAAATCATGACGTCGCACGGTTAATAATGTACGACCATGACTCCGAGAAAAACAGCAGCAAAGACAAAGGACATAGTATTGATATCCACTGTCATAAGAACCGAACAACAAAGTTTACACCTATGTTTCTGAATTTGTTATCACAAAGTTTACACCTATGTTTCTGAATTTGTTATCATACTATTAGCACAAATTTCAATTATGACATTGATAAGTAAATATATGTCACAATAAATCAAGTGAAGAAATTTCATTCAAAGGAGCAGAGAAACCAACGAATAAATATGGCATTTAATCACATGAGAATCCGATGCGCTACAGTTAAATTTCCTTTGTGAGAAACCCTCGCCCGCGTATCTCTATTGACATTCGTTGCTTTATTCCTCGGCGTGAAAGGCGCGCCTGTGCCCTCTTCAACGCATTCCGCGTCTCTTCTCGTTGAAACCCTATCTCTGACAATTTGTCTCTGTCTCTCTCTCACGTTGACTCTCTCGTCTCTCACTCTCAATCTCTTTTGCAGGCCATCATTTTCCCCAAGGCAAACATTCCTCGGTGGAAGGTATTTTTGGTAAAACCCTAACCCCTTCCTAAACCCTCGAAATTCATCTGCATATGCTATTCTTATGCTTATGCTCTCGAATTGGCCGTAAAGCAGTTTCATCCTCCACTTCTCTCCTATCTACAACTTCTCTCCGCCTCTGCTCCTCAGTTGCACAACCAACGGCGGGGACACAAGCTTCAATGGCGGCGCAGCACCCTAAAGATGAGCACTATCTCAATTCTGTCATTCCTAAACGCATCCAACTTTTTCAGTCGATACAAGCAAAGCTGCTCGCCGACCGTCGTTCTCTTCCCTCTGATCCAATCGAGTTAGTATAACGGTCCCATATGTGGAATTGGATAACCTATGCTTGAGCTCATGAAATCCGAATTTTACTTTGTTCTTTGCTTTTTTAGGATCACCTTGCCGGATGGGACGGTGAAGGCGGGTAAGAAATGGCAAACAGCACCAATAGATGTAGCAAGAGAAATCTCGAAAAGCTTGGCTGCGAATGCTTTGATTGCCCAAGTTGATGGAGTTCTATGGGACATGTGTAGGCCGCTAGAAGGCGACTGTGAGCTTAAGCTGTTCACCTTCGAAAGCGATGAAGGGCGCGACACATTTTGGCATTCTAGCGCTCATATACTTGGACAGGTTGATAGCCCCATGTATTCTCGTGCATTCAATCTGAACTCATTGATGACAGTTCATTACACCGTTTCACCTGTATTGTTTTTCCTGGTTTAGTCGCTCGAGATGGAGTATGGTTGCAAGCTCTGCATTGGACCCTGCAC
>NC_036640.1:6014153-6015394 GCF_002806865.2 Cucurbita pepo subsp. pepo
GCCCACTTTTGTATATGATATAAACAATGTGATCACTAAATTGTACATGTGGAGACATGTGAGTGGGGGCGTCCTATGCAATGAGTATTGCATAAGATCGGACCATGAAGAAAACCACTCTCACTTTATAATGTCGTTTACTGTTGAGACTGATTTTCTTCTCATTCGATGACTTAGGTAACTCGATCTTAATCTTGAGCAAACCATGAACTCTTTTTTATTCGGAATTATCCTTAGATTTGTATGGGTGAGAGTGGCTCGATTTTGCCGACTCAATAGGCCTCCCATTTCAAGGGTAAGACTGGGTGATAGCTGGGGACGTGGGGTGCAAGATGGAATTTGCTCCTACCCACTTTTAGGGATAGAAGAGAGGTAGTTCCCTTAAGTATTGACTCCAGGTCTTGAACAAGGGGCCCCACCCACTCATTGGCGTGAGAGGGATTCGGTTTACTGGTTGGACCACAAACCAATTGTTCATAAGAGGATCAGTGGAACATAAGGAACAAGAAGCAACTTCAGGGGTAAAACGGCTAATTGACCGAGCTTTAGCTACGAACAACCTATGAAGGATCGACTTACTAATCATGGTTATATCAAATGGACAGAAATATATCTATAGTTAGGGGAGTGCAACTACTAGGCTATAGTGGAGTGTCCTAGTAGTTAACGAGTGTTGTTGATATACAAGGTTAATGAGTTTAATCGGTTAATCATGGATCGTTGGAGCCCTTGATCTATAGGTCCATTATGTTCCTCTGCTAGCTCATATCGGACTAAGCAATAGAATAGTGTGACGAGTGAGTTCGAAGTGTTCGAATTCAAAGGGAATATGCGCTACATATATACGATATATTTAACCACATTTTTGTTTTATTTATGAATTAAACAAAAAGAGAGAATTTGAGATATTTAAATAAGTTTTAAATATTTTAATCAAATATGTGTCGGAATTTATTGGGATTGGCTTTTGGGTTAATATTAAATATTAATTAAATAGTATTATTAATCATTTAATATTACCTTAATTTGAAATTAATTATTCAAATTAATTGTTGAATTAAAATGAAGAAAGTCAAAATGTTGACTTCATTTAATGGAAAAATCCATGCTAGTGGAATTTTGAGGTGTCAAAATTTGGTTTAACCAAACTTGCATGCTTGACATATAAACTCCACAAGTTTGAGTGGAATTTTGAGTGTCAAAATTTGGTTAACTCATGCATTCTTGCCACATCCATAATC
>NC_036640.1:6015910-6021495 GCF_002806865.2 Cucurbita pepo subsp. pepo
GAAAAACCTCTCACAAGCACTCTCTTTCACGTATACAAAATCCCTCCCAAGTTTAGTCACTCACCGGATTCCACAATCCCGTTCTAAGGCCGGAGAATAGTGGAGAAGACACTAGTGGTGGTTCGAAACCGGTTCGTGAGGAAAAAGGAGTTTGAACTACAAAAGGTTAGTATTCAAACTCATTAAGTTTTAATACTTATGAACATGCTAGTTATTTACTATAATTGATGTTCTAAAAGTGCCTAAGATCCAAATTGCTTCCGCATGTGTTATATTAACACCATCATTATTATCCAAAGAAAACCCGTATAAAGAAACAACAAGAATTTAACCACTTAAACCAAGGTGATCTCACGGTCGATCAGTATGGTCAGGAATTTATGAGATTAAGAAGGTTTGCACTGTCATTAGCTGACACTGTAGAGAAATAGACGGAGAAGTTTGTGTTTGGGTTGAACCCGAAGACCCGCCGCATGTTGGAGGCATTTAACCCAACAATTTATGAAGAGGCCCTAAGGCAACCAAGGCCCTAGAGGAACTTTCGAAGGAGAAAAAATCGGAGCCAACGGTTGTCACAGGGAAGAAACACCCTATCAAGGTTGGACCCATAGAATTCCAACCACCGCTCCAGAGACCTCGATATCATAATAGGCCACCTGCTCCACCCCAAATAGCCCAATACCTAACACCGGAGAAGCCCCTGTGCCGTGATTGTGGAAAAAAACATGTTGGGAGATGTTTGGCAGACTCAGGTATGTGTTATATCTGCGGTCATGTAGGTCACCTGGCCAGAACTTGCCCTACAAGGAGCACGGGAAATCCAGGGGAACCCCTTAGAGAACTGGTCATTCGAGAACCCACCATACAAACCCGCCCACAGACCAGGGCATATGCAACGACTAGTAAAGAGGCAGGAACGTTTGGCACCGTGGTGACAGGTACGCTTTCTATACTAGGACACTTTGTATTGACATTGTTTGATTCTGGTTATACCCATTCGTTTGTTTCTTTACAATTTGTTAAACATGTAGGGTTCGTAATAGAACCCCTTAATGCATGTATTGTCGGTCGGTACCCCAGCAGGGGTAGACCTAGTGACAAAAAATAGAGTAAAAGATGGACAAGTGGTAATAGCTGGAAAAACCATCCACGTAGACTTAAAAGTAGTGGATATGACGGATTTTGACGTCATACTAGGAATGGACTGGCTAGCCAAAAATTTTGCTAGCATAGACTGTCATAAGAAAGAGGTGATATTCACACCTCCAAATGGACTTACCTTTAAGTTTAAAGGAACCTTCACAGGTACCACCCCAAAAATAATATCGATGATGAAAGCGAGACGCCTGGTACAACAAGGGGGGTGGGCGTTTCTAGCCTGTGCAGTAAACACAAAAGGAAAGGAAAAACCAATAGGCATAGTACCCATAGTAAACGAATTTATAGATGTCTTCCCGGAGGACCTCCCGGGAATCCCTCCACCGCGAGAGGTAGACTTTGGAATAGAACTGGAGCCAGGAACGGGACCCATCTAAGGCCCCATACTGCATGGCACCAACAGAACTAAAAAAACTTAAATCACAAGCCATGTGCTACTACATTTTTCAGGTTAAGGCAACGAATTTCTTTATGGCTGACGACGACATCGCAACTCGAGACCATGACACGTGCATGGGATAGTGGTATTTATTTTCTTAGACTTAGGCTAGAATAGGATGTTTTTAACTTAAACGCTTATTTATTTTATTTAGTTATTTGTTGTGTCGTTTTAAAGATGTTTTCAAAACACGTAAGTCCGTGGCTGTGTTTTCAAATAAGGATTATGTTTTATGGAATTTAAATGAAGTATTCCGCATTCAATGTTCATGGTACGTATACAGTAGTGACCTTAAGAGTTAAGTAGAAAATTTTGGGTCGTTAAAGTAAGAGTTATATTTCTGCATTATAGATGAGCATGAGACGTTAGTAGCGACTCTAAGTATGTGGAAATTTAGGGTCGTTACAATTGAACATTTGAGTTATCAATTATCCGAATTTTTTTAACAAAAAAAGGTGCATGCATGTCAATGAAATATCCAAGTTGCCATCTAAGAATAAAATACGGACGTCAACACGAATATTAAGGTCTCGATTTTGTTAATAAATTCGAGCACAAAAATGGAAGGAACTTGAGAAGGAGACGATTGCAATGGTGTTGGGAGAAGTTTATGATTGGCGTTGGAGAGAAAAAAAGCCTAATCTAAGTTTTTGGGTCGTTGTGTGTAATGCTATGCTAAATAAAGCGTAACCTAATAAACGAACACGCTCAATATCCATTCAGTTTTTTCGGCTTTCCTTTCAACAGCGTTTACCATAAAAATCTATCTTTAAAAGTTGTTAAAAACGAATATTTGTTGTAGCGCAATGATTATATATATATATGGTTCAAAAGGATCCAAAATGAAACACAAACAAATTCGAAGTCAATAAAAAATGAAGGCTATGAATAATCTCTATATGCTTTTGTTGATTACTTTTGCATTAACTTCTAATGTTTTCAGTTGTTTTGCACTCATGCCACCGGGAACGCATTGGAAAGTGACGATTCTTAATTATCAAGACGTACCTCTATTGGCCCATTGCAAGTCGAAAAACAACGATTTAGGTAAATAAAGATGTTGCACCTTGACAAACTATTCAACAAGACCATATTATTTTATGTATATCTAAATTTATGAAATTGTTTCTTGCTAATTTAATTTAGTCTTTTGGTGAAATTTCAAAACTCCATAAATTTGAAAAGTATAATATCCAACCTTAAAAATTCTAGATGAACGTTCATTTTCTATCTCAATTTATGAAAAAAAAAATACAAGTTTTAACAAAATATTTGAGATTGACCACAGACAAATTATAGTAACTATATTTTGTTTTTTCTTTTATCTTTAAGACTCCAACTACAATCTCCTTTAGTCTTTGGTTCATTTTTGTTTTTGTTTTGTTTTTTCCTTTTGTTAATAAATATGTGGGGTGGAGTGTTTGAATATTTAACCTCTTTGCACATGCATGTGTCGTCTTGCCTAGTTGGGCCACACACAAATTGATATTAAAGAATTTTTGTTGAATTGAACATTTTGACTATGGAATTGTATCAACTCTTATCCTTCTAATTTTTTTTTTTCATCTTTTTCAATCTGAATTTGTGCCCACAATTTAGGAGAGCATATTCTTCCGTTGAAACAGGAATACAGCTGGGAATTCAAAGAGAATTTGTGGCAGACGACATTGTTTTGGTGTAACTTTAGCAGCAATTATGGGAAGCTTTCGTTCGAGGTTTTTTGGCCAGAGAATGAACTTTGGCTTCAAGAACGATGCAACTATTGGCACTGCATTTGGCGTGCAGATAATAAGGGTTTTTCCTTGTATAATGGTCAAACAAATGTGTACGAGCTCATTCATCCATGGACTTCTTAGACAAAACCATCACCTTCGCCTTACTTCACATCAAATCCTTTCTTTTGTGTGAGAGTTGTGACGTGCTTGCTGCAACATTACTCTAATAAAAAGTTTACTAATCGTTTTATATGGAAATTTTTTATGTAAAAATACTCGTGTCAAAATATTCAATTTGTTAAGGAATTATAAGATATTGATGTGAACTTGAATATCATAATTTCCATCTTATAAAAAAATATCAAGCACAAAAATGAAATAAATTTGAAAGTTTATACACCAAAAATAAATTAAAACCTAAAAATAAATGTATATTTGACGGAGAAAAAAAAAAGATGGATTTTTTACTCAAAAACCATATAACCCAAATCAAATTAAAAAATATGAAATTCTTATCTAGTTTTCTTCCCGNTTTTTACTCAAAAACCATATAACCCAAATCAAATTAAAAAATATGAAATTCTTATCTAGTTTTCTTCCCGTTCAATGGAAGAAAATATGATAAATATGGTTAAGAGAACCATTTATAACACTGCCTTAACGTGCTTGAGATAATTTATGCAAATTAAGGAGAAAATATAGAAAATGCAATGGTCCTCTGTGGTTTCCTTTATTTTTTTTTTAATTAAAATTAGCATAGTTTTGTTTTTCATCTCAATAAAAAATAGCAAATAAAAAAGAATTGATATTTAGAACTATGCAACACAGGATATCCAAACTCAAAAAATTCATAGCATTTAATATGTTATCCAAACTCAAAAAATTCATAGCATTTAATATGTTGCATGGATATTAACCTTAAATTACCTTCTCAAAGAGGATTAAGAGCTTGTTCAACACAAGTTTTTTTGGGTGTATAATGAACCAAAACCCAAATGGCTAACCATCAACAAAAGAGCCTCAAGTATCTAAAGAAAAATTAAAGCTTCTAACCAGCTACTCTTTATCTTATTGTTTACTTTGGAATAGAGCATATTATTATTAATACACGTTTTGCAGGATCCAAGATACAAGTTATAGGTAGCAAAGGGCAAGAACCAGGGAGTGAATGGCAAGTGACTATCTACAATTATCAAACAAATTCAGTTTTAAATGTTCATTGTAAGTCAATATATGACGGTTTGAGCGAACACGTTTTGGACAAGCAAGCCCAATTCAACTAGAGCTTCACAATGAACTTTTGGCATGCGACTTTGTTTTGGTGAAATTTTAATGGTTTGAATGGACATGCTTCATTTGAGGATTGTGGCCCACGAACTAGTATTAGCTTTGTCCATGGTGTGACTTTAAAAACTGCATTTGGGCAGCGTTTAATGATGGATTTTACTTGAAAAATATTCCTTCGGGGATGTTTGAATTATACACCCTTGGGAAACCTGAAATAAAATCTCCCTCCCACAAAAACCTGCTTTTTTTTTCTTTTCTTCTTTTATGCTTGATTGCTCACTCATATAGTAATTCAGAGTGTTGTTAGATTTCTTTATAGACCTAAGATTTTGTATATTTGAAGTCTACAATAGTAGGAGGAATCTTTTGAGAATTTAGAATTCTTTTAATGTTATAATTTGGTCGGGTTTCCCGCTCCTAATTGCAACCACTCATACTGTAACAACCCAAAAAATAAATAATAAAAAAATAAAAAAAATTATTATAAACAAAAATTATTATTATGTAAGAAAATAATAATAATAAATTAATAAATAAGTAAATAAAAACAATTATTCTCTCCTTTCTCTCCCCTCGCTGCGGTCACTTTCCCAACCCACCTTAGAGTTACTGCAAAATGAAACACAAATGAAAAATGTCATATTTGAGAAAACAGACTCCTCAACACACCTGAGAGTTACTACATGAAACACAAATGAAAAATGTCATATTTGAGAAAACAAAAATGTCTCACATTAAATTTATAAGGAATAGGTTTACAGAGATGATCAAGATTTATGGGAGGGAGATTTGAGATTTATAAGTAAGTTATATCTCAAATTTCCTTTTCTTTATCCAATCATTTAGTAGTTTTATTTAGTAATTTCCTAATATGTCATCATCAATAAGGAAAAATAGAATTGATTAAATTGGCCAAAAGTAATGGCTAAGAAAAACAAAAATTAAAATAAAATAAAATAAAATAAAAATAAAAAATAAAAAAAAGT
>NC_036640.1:6023965-6031455 GCF_002806865.2 Cucurbita pepo subsp. pepo
AATAATAATAATAATAATAATAATAATAATAATAATAAATAATAAATAATAAATAAAAGAATAAATAAAGAAATAAATAAAGAAATAAACAAATAAAAATAATTATAAAATAATAGTTAAACTAATAATAATAAATAAATAAATAAACAAAAAAAAAAGAAAAACAACCTTTCCCCACTCCCATCGCCAGAAAGAAACACGGTTGTCATATTTGAGGAAACAAATGAGAATGGTCTTTACCCAGTTGAGATTCACTAGAGATTTACGCCAAGATAGATCTGATGAATATGGTATATATTAAATCTTATTTTTCTTTTACCCTATTTTTTTTAGAAATCACACCAAATTATGGTTAGATGTTCATTAAATTATTACAATGGTTTAGCTNTTTTCTTTTACCCTATTTTTTTTAGAAATCACACCAAATTATGGTTAGATGTTCATTAAATTATTACAATGGTTTAGCTTGGAGTTAGAAACTAAATGTCAAATCATCTATACAAATTCTAGAAATGAGGTAGACAAGTAATATTAGATTAAATTTATATCAGTAGCAAAATTGATAGATTAAAGATAGAATGGCCAAGAAAATTTGTGAAAAGTAAATACTGAAAATCAAAAAAGATTTTGAAACAAAGATCCACTAGAAATTTGAAATACATGAGAACAAAATTAAAATGCAACACAGCAATACAGATGAAAAAAAAAGGATTTAGGAATTAAAAATCACAACTAAATATAGAGAGAAAGATAAATACACATGGTAGTAAAAGCAAATAATAACTTGAAATAACTCTATCTATTTTTTTATACAATAGTAACCATGGAAAATAAAAATTTTAATAAAAATATAATTATAGATATATAACATCTATCTCAAGACTTTTAACAATGGACTCACACAGAGAAATAATTTTATAGGGTTCAAACTTGAAACTTATGTCATGGGCTCACATAGGTTGACTTCGATTTCAAAGGACAGAATCGAACTTTTATTGAGGATATATTCGTGACAACAACTTAAGCTAACCTGGTAAGTGGTCTTACTATCGGCATGGTTATATTTGATGTTGACACATGCCTGTGGTTCTTCACGTGTCATATATACTGATATGTGTGAATTATCTGTGAATCAGTATGCTTATATTATGTTTATGTTATGTTATAATATGTGAATTGTATGATAATAATTGTGGTATGATGTGTTCAAGGATATGTTTGAGATAGGATACGAGAAGGTTGCACAAAACGAAATATAATGATAGGAGTAAGATACGTTCATGAAACGTTAAGGTTAGGTTACATACCGGAGTGCTATGGATAGGAGAGATTGATGAAAGAATATGGTTAGGATATGGGTAGAAAGAGATAGGTTTGTGATAGATTGATAGAACGATAGCATTAGGATACGTTCCTGTGATGAGATGACTAAGGTGCGTTCACGTAACGATATCAATTTGATAGGTATAAGAACATTAAGGCTATGATAAGTCAGGGAATGATATGACCACAAAGTGTTTACGATACGATATATTGTGATGTGAGGTGTAATGTTTATATTGTTTTGTGTGACCATGGAGGTAATTGTTGAATGAATTGCACGTTATGAAATGACATGTTAAAAGCATGGAGCGTTATGTTATGTTTTCTAAATTGTATGTATACAACATGTTATGAATGACATGATATCACGATAAATGAAATGAAATGTAACCTCGTTAGGATTATGTATGATATGTAGAGTGAAAAATGAGAAATGTCATGTTAAGCATGGAAGATTAGCGGGGTTATATTCATTAATGACAAAAGTAGAAATGTTGGGGACCTCATGCATTATGTGTGCTCATGCATTTAGGGAAATACCCCTATTCTATCACTAGGGTACGGACGCGTACATCCAATGACAGGACAACGATCGTTATGGTTTGCATAGAGCTGCCATGAAGGTTACTAGTTCTAACGGGTGTTCGGCCTAAGGAGCTCCCAGTGTGTAAGGACCGGATTGACTCGATGGCTCTAAAGGGCAGGTAAATTTTTCCTTCTTGATAAAACCATTAAAATTTAAAACATAATTTACATTATATCAAAATAGTGTGCGCACAATAGTCATTTAAAATATAACATAATAGTTAAAGACATAATAAGGAATAGACGCAAAACATTTTAAAACAAAGGTTTGAGGACGACGGGTGAGGTTGGTCTATAGTGTTGGATCGATATGACAACCCTAGAGGGGGTGAATAGGGTTTCAACAATCTAATTATTAAATTTTTTTTTTTTAATAACAATCAAACTTGACACCATGCAATAAAACTTAACAATAATTTAGAACTTAAATAGGAAAACGGTTAGAAAATATAACTAGTTTTATAGTGGTTCAGTCAAACTCAACCTACTCCACTCCTCAAGCACCTCTTCGAAATTTGAATAAAACTTTCTGACTCTTTCCTCGGATCAGAGCCCAACTGCTGCACAGCTTTTTTTACGAGTGCAAGAGCAAACTCAATCCTTTCCGCGACTCAGGATCAAACCGGTACACCGCTCTTTTTACGAGTACAAGAGCAAACTCAATCCTTTCCACGGCTCAGGATCAAACCAGTACAATTGTCTGAAATCTTATAGAAACACACCAGAACACTCTGAAATAATAGACATCTCTCTTAGGAATAAGATAAAAAAAAATAGAATTGGAAGCTTTGGAAAGAGCAACCATGGAAGCTTTTTTAAAAAAATTTAGATCGCGAAAACAAATCTTCTGTGTTGTGCTGTGAAAAATGAGTTTAAATAGCGATCAAGTTGTAAAAATAGGAATTGATACGGACTACTAAAACGTGAACCGAAACGTGGACCACGAAAAATAATATTTATTTACTTTTAAATTTATCATAAAAAATTATAGACCACATGTTTCAAATATATATATATATATATATATATATATATATATATATATAACATATTTAAACCTAATAATATAAAAAAAAAAAATGTTAATGAAAACGGAGTACCATTTTAAAAATAATTAAAAGTTTTATAAATCTAAATGAAATCCTTATAAGTTTTATAAATCTAAATGAAATCCTTATAATTGAAATGATTTTGTAATTCAAATAATTATCTTTACGAACACTAAATGAAATCATTATAATTTCTTTTTTAACTCATTTTCATAAATGAAATCATTATAATCTTTTTTTCATTTAAAAGTAAAAAATAATTTTCATAAATGCTTTCTATTTAAAATAATCGAAAACTTTTATAAAGGTAATTGAAATGATTTTATAATTTAAAAATAATGAAAACTTTTATAAATGTAATTGAAAACTCCCTCATTTGTTACCCTACTAAATTTATAAATGTCATTTTAAAATTTCTAGATTTAGGTTGTTATGCATTTCATTGTTTTAAATTATTTTGTATTGCTCTTATTTCTGAATTTTAGTATTTTGTATTTAAACACGTAAGACTATGGTTATGTTTTTGAGAGAAAAGTTATTTTAAGCGTTTTTCGAAGTTTATGTAATAAATGATATTCATGCAGTGTAATAGCATACGAGAAGGATGCACAAAACGAAATGTAACGATAGGAGTAAGATACGTTCATGAAACGTTAAGGTTAAGTTACATACCGGAGTGCTATGGATAGGAGAGATTGATGAAAGAATATGGTTACGATATGGGTAGAAAGAGATAGGTTTGTGATAGATTGATAGAACGATAGCGTTAGGATACGTTCCTATGATGATATGACTAAGGTACGTTCACGTAACGATATAACTGTGATAGGTATAAGAATGTTAAGGCTATGATAAGTTAGGGAACGATATGACCACGAATTGTTTACGATACGATATATTGTGATGTGAGGTGTTATGTTTAGATTGTTTTGTGTGACCATGGAGGTAATTGTTGAATGAATTGCACGTTATGAAATGACATGTCAAAAGCATGGGGTATTATGTTATGTTTTCTAAATTGTATGTATACAACATGTTATGAATGACATGATATCACGATAAATGAAATGAAATGTAACTCCGTTAGGATTATGTATGATACGTAGAGTGAAAAATGAGAAATGACATGTTAAGCATGAAAGATGAGCGGGGTTATATTCATTAATGACAAAAGTAGAAATGTTGGGGACCTCATGCATTATGTGTGCTCCTGCATTTTGGGGGATACCCCTATTCCATCACGAGAGTACAGACGCGTACATCCTATGGAAGAACAACGATCGTTATGTTTTGCATAGCGCTGCCGTGACGATTACTAGTTCTAACGGGTCTTTGGCCTAAGGAGCTCCCAGTGTATGCTCGCCCGACATGGAAAGTGGCCCAGCAGTGTGCAAACTGACTAGTGAGCCCATACTCGCATGTATGGGCTATGTGTAGAATATATGGTACACGTCAAAATTACCCGTTAGGACAGTACCGTAGGAAAATAGATTGAAAGGATATGTCCCGTCATTGCATTCGCATGTTCTTGCATTTAACCCCAATAGTGGGGTCACTTACTGAGTATTTCTTTTAATACTCAAGCCATGTGCTACTACAATTTTCAGGTTAAGGCAAGTAATTCATGTACGGCTGACGATGGCATCGCAACTCAAGACCATGGCACATGCATGGGATAGTGGTATTTATTTTCTTTAACTTCCGTTAGAATAGGATGTTTTTAACTTAAACGCTTATTTATTTTATTTAGTCTTTTGTTGTGTCGTTTTAAAAATGTTTTCAAAACACGTAAGTCCTTGGCTATGTTTTCAAATAAAGATTATGTTTTATGGAATATAATGAAGTCTTCCGCATTCAATGTTTATGGTACGTAGACAGTAGCGACCTTAAATTAAGTAGAAAATTTTGGGGCGTTACAGTAAGAGTTATATTTCCGCATTATAGATGAGCATGAGACGTTAGTAGCGACTCTGAGTATGTAGAAATTTAGGGTCGTTACAATTGCACATTTGAGTTATCAATTATCCGAAATTTTTTAACAAAAAAAGGTGCATGCATGTCGATGAAATATCCAAGTTTCCATCTAAGAATAAAATACGGACGTCAACACGAATATTAAGGTCTCGATTTTGTTAATAAAATTCGAGCACAAAAATGGAAGGAACTTTAGAAGGAGACGATTTCAATGCAGTTAGGAGAAGTTTATGATTGGCGTTGGAGAGAAAAAAAGCATAATCTAAGTTTTTGGGTCGTTGTGTGTGATGCTATGCTAAATAAAGCGTAACATAACAAACGAACACGCTCAATATCCATTCAGTTTTTTCCGCTTTCCTTTCAACCGAGTTTAACATAAAAATCTATCTTTAAAAGTTGTTAAAAACGAATATTTGTTGTAGGGCAATGATTATATATATATGGTTCAAAAGGATCCAAAATGAAACACGCGAAATTAATAAAAAAATGAAGGCTATGAATAATCTCTGTATGATTTTGTTGATTACTTTTGCATCAACTTCTAATGTTTTCACTTGTTTTGCACTCATGCCACCGGGAACGCATTGGAAAGTGACAATTCTTAATTATCAAGACGTACCTCTATTGACCCATTGCAAGTCGAAAAACAACGATTTAGGTAAATAAAGATGTTGCACCATGACAAACTATTCAACCCGACCATATTATTTTATGTATATCTAAATTTATGAAATTGTTTCTTGCTAATTTAGGAATTTCAAAACTCCATAAATTTAAAAAATATAATATCCAACCTTAAAAATTTTAGATGAAGATTCATTTTCTATCTCAATTTATGAAAAAAAAAAAAATACAAGTTTGGAAAGAATATTTGAGTTTGACTACTGAAAAATTATAGTCACCATGTTTTTTTTTTTTTTTTTTTAATAAATATGTGAGGGGGAGTGTTTGAATATTTAACCTCTTGGTAGATGCATACGTGGTCTTACGTAGTTAAGCTACACATAAATTGATATTAAATAATTTTTTTAAATTGAACATTTTGACTATGGAATTGTATCAACTCTTTCGGTTCTTTTTTTTTTCATCTTTTTCAATGTGAATTCGTGCCCACAATTTAGGAGAGCATATTCTTTAGTTGAAACACGAATACAGTTGGGAATTTAGAGAGAATTTGTGGCAAACAACATTGTTTTGGTGTGACTTTAGCAGCAATTATGGGAAGCTTTCGTTCGAGGTTTTTTTGGCCAGAGAATGAACTTTGGCTTCAAGAACGATGCAACTATTGGCACTGCATTTGGCGTGCAGATAAGAAGGGTTTTTCCTTGTATAATGGTCAAACAAATGTGTACGAGCTCATTCATCCATGGACTTCTTAGACAAAACCATCACCTTCGCCTTACTTCACATCAAATCCTTTCTTTTGTGTGAGAGTTGTGACGTGCTTGCTGCAACATTACTCTAATAAAAAGTTTACTAATCGTTTTATATGGAAATTTTTTATGTAAAAATACTCGTGTCAAAATATTCAATTTGTTANAAAAAAATTATGTGAACTTAAATATCATAATTTCGATCTTATAGAAAATTATTAAGCACAAAAATGAAATAAATTTGAAAGTTTATACACCAAAAATAAATTAAAATCTAAAAATAAATGTAGATTTGGTAGAGAAAAAAAATGGAACCAAAAACTATATAACTCGAATCAAATTCAAAAAATGGAATTTTTATCTATATAACACTGCCTTAATGTACCTGAGATAATTTATGCTAATTAAGGAGAAAATACAAAATACAGAAAATGCAATGGTCTCTTTGTAGTTTAATTTATTTTTTTAATTAAAATGAGCACAACTTTATTTTTCATCTCAATCAAAAATAACAAATAAAAAAGAATGGATCTTTATAAGTATGCAACATATTTGGATATCCAAACTCAAAACATTCTTAGAATTTAATCTTTTGCATAGATATTAACCTTAAATTACCTCCCAAAAGAGGATTAAGAGATGGTTCAATACAAGTTTTTTTGGTTGTATAATGAACCAAAACCCAAATGGCTATGCATAAACAAAAGAACCTCGAGTGTCTAAAGAAAAATTGAAGCTTCTAACCAACTACTATTTATCTTATTGTTTGCTTTGGAATCAAGCATATTATTATTAATACACATTTTGCAGGATCAAAGATACAAGCTATAGGGAGCAAAGGGCAAGAACCAAGGAGCGAATGGCAAGTGACTATCTACAATTATCGAACAAACTTAGTTTTAAATGTTCATTGCAAGTCAAGAGATGACGGTTTGAGCGAACGCGTTTTGGACAAGCAAGCCCAATTCAACTAGAGCTTCAAAATGAACTTTTGGCGTACAACTTTGTTTTGGTGCAATTTTAATGGTTTGAGGATTTTGGCCCGGGAACTAGTATTGGCTTTCTCCACGGCGTTTGATGATAGATTTTACTTGAAAAATATTCCTTTGGGGATGTTTGAATTATACACCCTGGAAAAAATGAAATAAAATGTCCCTCCCACCAAAACCTGCTTTTTTTTTTTTTT
>NC_036640.1:6031705-6032874 GCF_002806865.2 Cucurbita pepo subsp. pepo
ATAGTGTTGTTGGGTTTGTCTATAGACCTAAGATTTTGTATATTTGAAGTCTACAATAGTGGGAGGAGAGGAATCTTTTCGGATTTTAGAATTTTTTTAATGTTATAATTTGGTCGGGTTTCGAGCTTCTAATTGCAACGACTCATACCTAAGATTCGAAATCTGAATTTGGTACTCAATGGCCCTAGCATTCCCGTGACAATATGGTCTGGTTACTTACTCCTCGCTTTTAAGAGTAAAAACTATCAACACAAACCAACATGAGTCCTTCTAACACGTTTTGTCCTCAATTACGTGTTTGCTACAAAAGTTCTCAAAAGGTCACCCAACATAAAATTGCTCTAGTTGAATTCGTTGTTCCTATAGTTGAGCCACCTAAAAGGAAAGTGCACCTCGTTGATATAGGTAGTAACTTTCAATTCTTTTTAAGCTTTTCTCAGTCATCTATACTCTCGATTGCTTTCCTTCGAATGTCATCTTTATTAATTCATGTACTCTCGTTGTCCGAGACGGGAGTCCACCCCTATGATGTTAGAGATAGGTCCCTAAATAATGATTTCTTGTGTTTGCATTTGCATGACCCTCTCTCCTATCAGGGGGCCTAAAGGTTACCTTTCTTGCTTTGCAATCGATGAGGGGACGATTCTCGCCCAACCAATCCATCCTTAAGATCACATCGAAGTCTTGCATACACAGAAAAATTAGGGATGCTACAAGCTCTCCCCTTGCAACTATCACACTACCACCTCTAACTCTATGGCTAGCAGTCAGGTATTTATTTGCTGGTGTAGACACAGTAAGGGGGGAACTCTTGGGGTTCTAGTTCTAAATTTGCAGATTTCATAAACCCCTCATAAATAAGAGAGTGGGTAGCACTAGAATCAAATAATGTAAACGCTAGGTGATCAAAGATAGGTAGTGTACCTGTCACCACTGTGTTTGTAACGCCCCTAATTTTCTTTAACCTAATTAGTGACGTCACCCATGCATACTTATCGTATTAAGCGGAAGCTCATCATAAATAACCTTGAAATGGTCTTTCATAAAAATTCATGAATCCAAAACATTACCTAAACTCCGAAAATAAACCTTCAATACTGAATCCAAAATAAATCCAAATAAAACGGTACTCAATCCTATAACTTAAAACAGTCTAATAAAAGTAAACT
>NC_036640.1:6034562-6038293 GCF_002806865.2 Cucurbita pepo subsp. pepo
CTGGCTAACCCTCTCGATTTTTCCGTACTCTCAGACACCCTCGAAAACCCTAAACGTTTGGAGAGCAAAAGTTGTTTCCAAGGAAGGAGGAGAGTTGTATATGGGAATATAAAAGGTCTTTATGACTTTTCCATTAAGGTAGTAATTTCCTTCCTAGAAATCATACCTTTTACAGCAACAATAATTGCAGCATAATATCTTTTCGTTTTGGCAGCAAAAATAAAATCTTACCATAAAATATAAAATAAATAAAACAAAAATTCGAATCCTTACAGTGTTAGTCTCTTCTGCTTTCCTAGTCGTGATAGCGTGGGCCACAGCTCGGGTCTGCTGTGTGGCTCCCCAGCCTCTCTGATTCTATCCCACTGGTCTGTTTCCCTCATGGTTTCTCTTATGAGGACAGTCTGCTACACGATGGCCTGACTTGCCACAACCAAAGCATCCTCCTATTCCAGCAAAACACTCTCCCTCGTGATATCTCTTACAGTTAGGGCATTTCGGTCTGTTATGCTCTGGGGCTCTACCCCGACATTCAAATCGCCCTCGAGGCTGTCTGTCAGGTCTAAAGAAATTTTTGTTAGGCCTTCTTCATTGGCAAAAGGTATTTTGAGTGGTCACTAACGGCACATTTTGCTTTGCCATCTATCATGCCATATCCATCAATGTTGCCACTCTACCATAACTAGACCTTGAAGCTCTATCCGGAGACCAGCGATAAAACGATCAATTTTCATCTTCTCGTTACTGACATACTCAAGGCAGAACCTTGCCAATTTATTAAACTCAAGATCGTAGTCCTCAACAGTTCTGTCCCCCTGTTTCAGTTCTAGGAATGCTGTCTGACACTTGAGTCAGGTAACTACTGGGTAATACTTATACAGGTAGGCTTCCTTAAACTAATTCGAGGAAATATAACCTCCCTCTGGTGTAACGGTCCTCTGTGCACCTTTCCACCAAAAATGGGCTTCACCCTTCAGCATGTAAGTCCCACAATGGACTTGATATTCTTGTGGACATTTCATGTACATAAAGGCTGTCTCTACAGCCTCTAGCCAGACCTCAGCTGCAATCGGGTCCATCTTACCCCCGTGTCAAAAGTGGGCGGTTTATACCTCTGAAAGTCCTTCAAATAACGGGACTCCACAATCGTACCCGGATCTCTCGTCCCTTGCATAGTGGCCTGATTTGTCACTAGTGTCTACATTAACTGAGCCATCTGTACCTGAGTTTCCATGGTGGTTCTCATAAAAGTCTGAAACTCATCCCTTCAAACGGTCGTCGTTGATTGAGCAGGCACCATAGGAATCGGTACTGGTGCTGGTGGAGCTTCTTCAGGTACCTGATCAGGAGAAGCAGTCTCTAGAATAACTCGAGGCTCGATCTTCTTTCGGCCTATCCTCGGCACAGGTGCCGGTGGCGGCGTCTGTTCCTCATCCAAGGTTAGTTCTAGGTTCTCCTCTAGAGGTGGATGCTGCTCCACCTCGAGGAAAGAGAAAATTGGGTCCTCTTCGACCCTCACCTGCCCCTCCTAGGGCCAGGCCCAAGATAATTCCCTCTTCTCTTAGGCGCCATTATCTGTCAACAGACGGGGAGTGAGAGTCAATACTACGTTCTCGTTGTGCCTAATTCAAAAGAAGCACATTCCTTATTCTTTTTAATCCTCATCTTAGATCTCGCAACATATACCTCAAGTCTTTCTACTTCCCAATTATTAGAGAACTTACGAGATCGCGGCGGGCTTGTCGAAACTTAAGCCACAGAGATACTAGACTCTACAACCTAATGTCTACAGGACCTAAAACCATGCTCTGATACCAAAATGTCACAACCCAAAATTTGAATCTCGAAATCAAGGGCTAGACCAACCGACTATGCAATGAAATCATGTAAAAGCAAATGGATAAGACTAAATTACAAAAAAAAAAAAAAAAAAAAAAAAAAAAAAAAAAAAAAAAAAAAAAAAAAAAAAAAAAAAAAAAAAAAANTATGAGTTCTATGAAAAGTTTGTAAATGGTTTACAAAACAATGCATGACAGATCTAAATAAAAATATGCACAGACTCGTAGACGCCCCAGGACACTCCTCTGTGGCATTAAGATTTAGCACGCATTCCCGCCTCGAACCATGGCATCACTCACCTGAAAAAAAAAAAAAAAAAAAAAAAAAGAGCAGAAAGGAATGAGTATAAAAATACTAAGTAATCAGCCGACTTGTAGGCTCTTTTCGCATCCTTATCTTGGTAGGTATCCACGGTCTTTCTCAGGTTTCTAAGGAGAGTGATCTAAGCTATAACTCTCTTTTCTGTATCTTAGAAGGCTTGCCCATCATATGTAGTGAATTTTCTGTATGTTAGAAGGCTTGCCCATCATATGTAGTGAAATGGTCAATGTCATGAGGTGAGGTGCGACCTCATAAGTAAATCTGAGAGGATCGTATGGCTGGATCTGAATACGTGACTCTCTCTGAACGTCATCCGTAGAGGTTAGCTGACAACCCTAAATCTGAGAGGATCGTATGGCTGGATCTGAATACGTGACTCTCTCTGAACGTCATCCGTAGAGGTTAGCTGACAACCCTTTCACGGGACCATACATCCACTAAATTCGTAGAGGAGAGAGCAATAATGGAGGCTTTTTAAAAAAAAGTTTAGATCGAGGAAACTATGGAGCTTGTGTATTGTGAGATGTTCTGTGTGTTGTGTTCTGAAAAATATGAAGAGGTGATAAGTTTAAATAGTGATATAGTTGTAAAAATAGGAATTAATACGGACCACTAAAACGTAAATTGAAATGTGGACACGAAAAATAATATTTTTTTATTTTTAAATTTATCGTAAAAAATTAAAGACCACATGTTTTATATATATATATATATAATATATTTAAATGTAATAATATAATGTTACTCTATCAAAGTTATAAATGTCATACTTTGATTGGTCTATGATGTCAATTTTGTCATCACATCATCAATTTTGTCACCACATCGTCACGTCAGGTATCTTATTTTGAATTTGATTGGTTCATGATGTCAATTTTGCCGCCACATCATCACGTCGGATATCTTATTTTGACTGAAACTTATTCGTTTTATCTCTAATTTGAGTGAACCAAAAAAGACATTGAAATCGTTATTCTCAACCTTACACTGTGGACAAAATACTGAGAATTGTTAATAATTGAAGGTAGGTTTGTTATCATCAAAACATCAATTAATTAATTAATTAAATTAAGGGTCAAAAAAGCCAACCATCTCCCGTTCTTTATGAAGACAAACCATTTTAAGAAAAATAGTACGAAATCCATAAAACCATAAAACTTAAAATAATGAACATGTCCAAATAATAATATGGTGATACCAATATCGATGCATTCTAATATATCATCAGAAATTTGAAATTCACTCACATCCATATTCTCCTCCTATATTAATGCTTCAATGAATTATGAAACATCACAACAAGAAAGTGATTCATTAATTATAAAATAATAAACTTAGAGCATATTTTTCCTAATTTTATCAAAGTGATTCATTAATGATAAAATAACAAATTTAGAGCATATTTTTCCTAATTTTCTCCCTGTTGTAATCATAAAAAAGAACAATAAAAAAATAATAAAAGAATGAAATGTTTCCCTAATAACATGCCTATAATTAAGATCATAAAATTATACAAAAAAAAAAAAAAAAAAAAAAAAAAAAAAAAAAAAAAAAAAAAAAAAAAAAAAAAA
>NC_036640.1:6038562-6041056 GCF_002806865.2 Cucurbita pepo subsp. pepo
CTGCTTCGTAGTAGATAAGGCAACCGAATTTTGCTTTTTACTAAACCAAGAAACTAATGTACTACCAATAAATTGACAAGTTCCACCAGTACTTTTACGATCAAGTAAACTTCCCACAAAATCCGTATCAGAATATCCTACAAATTTAAACTCAACATTTCTAAGATACCACAATTCTAAATTAATAGTCCAAGTAAATATTTAAATATTCTTTTAACAGCATGTAGATGAGATTCTTTAGGACAAGATTGAGACCTAGCACAAACACATACACTAAACATAATATCAGGTCTACACATACACTAAACATAATATCAGGTCTACTAGCAATCAAGTAAATAAAGATTCAATTACCCTCGATAAGATTTTATATCTACACATTTACCTTTTTCATCTTTATCAACCTGGGTAGATGTGTTCATTGGAGTTTTTTTTTTTTTTTTTTTTTTTTTTNAACCTTTTGAGTAAATCCTTGGTGTATTTCTCTTGATTTAGGAAGATACCTCTTTCAGTTGTTTGATTTGAAGTCCAAGAAAAAAACTAAGCTCTCCCATCATACTCATCTCAAACTCATTATGTATACATTTCGAAAATTCTTCACATAAAAAATGATCAGTAGAACCAAATATAATATCATCCACATATATTTATACTAATAGCATATCTTTTTCTTTAATTTTAACAAAGAGAGTAGTGTCGAACTTACCCATTTTGAAATAATTCTCAATAAAAAAATTACTAAGTCTATCGTGTACCATGCTTTTGGAGGTTGTTTTAAGCATAAAAAGCCTTTTTCAACTTAGACATGATGTGGAAAATCAAAATTTTCAAATCCAGGAGGTTTTACATAAACTTCCTCCGTAATATAACCATTTAAGAATGCACTTTTCACATCCATTTGGTATAATATAAAATTTTTGTAAGAAGCAAATGCAAGTAACATTCTAATAGCTTCTAATCTAGCAACGGGTGCAAAAGTTTCTTCATAGTCTATACCTTCCTCGTGACAATAACCTTGAGCTACTAGTCTAGCTTTATTTCTAATGATATTCCCATTTTCATCAATTTTATTTCTAAAAAATCTATTTGGTTCCAATAATGGAAATATTAGAGGATTTACGGACTAATTCCCAAACTTTATTCCTTCCAAATTGATTTAGTTCTTCTTGCATAGCTAAAATCAAAAACTCATCATTTTCGGATCTTTAAGACTTTTTGGTTCAATTTGTGATTTAGTTCTTCTTGCATAGCTAAAATCCAAAACTTATCATTTTCGGCATCCTTAAGACTTTTTGGTTCAATTTGTGATTTAGTTCTTCTTGCATAGCTAAAATCCAAAACTCATCATTCTCGGCATCCTTAAGACTTTTTGGTTCAATTTGTGATTTAGTTCTTCTTGCATAGCTAAAATCCAAAACTCATCATTTTCGTTATCCTTAAGACTTTTTGGTTCAATTTGAGAAACAGAAGCAAAATTATTAAATAAATTAATAGAGGAAGAGTTTGTTGGCTTTTTGGCCCTTAACTAAATTAATTAATTTTAATTAATTAATTAATTAATGTATTGATGATAACAAACTACCTTCAATTATTAACCATTCTCATTATTTTGTCCCCCGTGTAAGGTTTGGAATAACGATTTCAACGTCTTTTTTGGTTCACTCAAATTAGAGATAAAACGAAGAAGTTTCAGTCAAAACAAGATACCCGACCTGATGATGTGGCAGCAAAATTGACATCATGGACCAATCAAATTCAAAACAAGATACCTGACGTGATGATGTGGTGACAAAATTAATATCATGGACCAATGGCAAAATTGACATCATAGACCAATTGAAGTATGACATTTATAAATTTGGTAGAGTAACAAAGGGTAGAATTTTCAATTACATTTATAATAGTTTTCGATTACTTTTAAATGGAAAGAAATTATAATGATTTCTTTATGAAACTAATTGTTACTTTTAAATAAATAAAAAATTATAATGATTTCATTTACATTTATGAAAACTAGTTGTTATTTTGAAAGGAAAATAAATTTATAATGATTTCATTTACATTTATGAAAACTAGTTTTAAAAAAGAAAATTATTTGAATTACAAAATCTTTTCAATTACATTTTTAATGATTTCAATTAGATTTATAAAACTTTTCAATTACTTTTAAAACGTTATTTACATGGTTTTCATTAACATTTTAAATTCATTTTTATTATATATATATATATATATNATATAATTATAACATATTGAAATGTAATAATATATAGACCACATATTTCATTTAAATATATATTTTTCGTGGTCCACGTTTCGGTTCACGTTTTAATGGTCCGTATCAATTTCTATTTTTACAACTTAATCGCTCTTTAAACTCATCACCTCTTAGTATTTTTCACAACACAACACACAGAACATTTCTTTCCTCGATCTAATTTTGTTTTAAAAAGCCTCCATTGTTGCTCTCTACAAAGCTTTCAATTCTATTTTT
>NC_036640.1:6041332-6165717 GCF_002806865.2 Cucurbita pepo subsp. pepo
TATAAGATTTCAGACAATTGTACTAGTTTGATCCTGAGCCGTGGAAAGGATTGAGTTTGATCCTGAGCCGTGGAAAGGATTGAGTTTGATCCTGAGCCGTGGAAAGAGCAGTGTACCGATTTGATCCTGGGCCGTGGAAAGGATTGAGTTTGCTCTTGACCTCGTAAAAAGAGCGGTGTAGCGGTTTTATACTACAACGACTCATAAAAGATAAATTATTCACCACTATACTATACTACAATGACTCANGAGCGGCGTAGCGGTTGGGCTCTGATCCGAGAAAAGAGTCAAAAGTTTTATTCAAATTCCCAAGAGGTGCTTGGGGAGTGGAGTAGTCGACTCAAAACTATGGTGTTATATTTTCTAACCCTTTTCCTATTTAAGTTCTAAATTATTGTTAAGTTTTATGGCATGGTATCAAGTTTGATTGTTATTAAAAAAAAATTAATAATTACATTGTTAAAACCCTATTCACCCCCTCTAGAGTTGTCATATCGATCCAACAGAGTTTTCACACCTTGTTCGGGATCACCAATAATCAAGTCTTTGGGATGGAGGCATATCTCCATACTTTTGGCACTGATGAACAACTTTTCTTCCTCTTTTCATTTAAGCTCACTTCTTATGTACTTGAAAAAGAGTCTCCTTTCCTTTGCCATGACAGTAAATCTCCAAAATTTCTTTCTAAATCATTATTACCAGATTCATCAAATACCACATGCATAGATTCTTCTATAACAAGTTCTCTTATTGAAAACTTTATAAGCTTACTAGTAGATGAATAACCAAGAAAAATTTCAATACCCATCTTAGAATCAAATTTTCCCAGCTTTTCTTTTTGGTTCAAAATAAAATATTTGCAACCAAAGAAATATCCAATATTTTGAATATTATTATGCCAAAGTTAACAAAGAGTTTTATCTAAACATAGTCTAATTAAAACTCTATTTAAAACATAGCAGGTGGAATTAATTACAACTCTCGCCCAAAAGTATTTAAGTAAATCATATTCATTTAACATTGATCTAGTAAATTCTTGTAAAAAATTTTCTTTCAATCACACCATTTTATTGAAGAGTCCTGGGAGAGAAGTCATGATAAAAACCATTATCTTTACACAAATTTCAAACGTTATACTATCAAATTCTCCTCCATGGTCACTCCTAATTTTAGTAAAAACATTTAGAACTAGTTTTACAAAACTCTCACACCTAATTTTAGTATTAAAAAAAAAAAAAAAAAAAAAAAAAAAAAAAAAAAAAAAAAAAAAAAAAANTATTTTTATGTTTTATGATCAAAAACCAAGTAATTAAAATCATACATTTTTCAAAGAGTACTAGAGTCATTACTATAGTACCCTTACCAATTATTTTACCCTTCTTATTGTCGCCAACAGTTACTAAGCTACCATTCTTCTTGGGAAGACTCACAAACCTAGATTGGTTTCGTGTCCTGTGTCTTGAGCAACCACGGTCCGAATACCACTTATTTTTCTTGGAAGCTTTCAAATAAACATAGAAATAAAGATATTCAAAATTGACCTTTTGGTACCCATACTTGTTTGGGTCATGTTTGCATTCATATTAAAAAACTTACCACATGAGAAAACATCATGCAGGAATTTATTTCTTGGACTAAGTTTATGTACTCTCTTTTCAATAGAAAAATTATTTCTTAAAATTTGTTAAATTTTATATTTTGAGAAAATTTTCTTCCGAAAGTAATGTTTTGAGAATTTTTCAATTTAAAGCAATTAGGTCTAATATGACCTTCAACACCACAATAATGACATATAGGCACAAATCTAGATTTATCATACTCACATATACAAATTTTCATGTGTTAGGCATAGGTATAATGTGGATGGTTTAACAAATATTGTTTTAGAATTTGAAGGAGTAGAGCATTCATCAATATAGCCTAATCCTCTTTTATCACCATAAGGTTTACCTGCTTCAATTATTTTATCGAATCTTCTATAATATTTCATTCCTTTTCTTTGAGTAATTTAATTAACTTATCCTTTTCATAACAATCATGCTCAAGAAACTTAATTCTATAAGTAATGCAGTTTTCTCATCACAATCATGTACATGTTTTTTTAGAGGATATATCAAATTTTACAACATTATGATTATTCTCTTTCAAGCAACAAATTTTAATAATTGAAGCCTTATATTTCTTTTGAGTCATAACATACTTTGAACCAAGTTTTTCTAAATCAAGTGCATCTCCTCAAAAACTTTAAATAATTCATCGTAAGAAGGAGATTCAAGAATTACTTCGTTTTCTTCATCATCTTTGTTACCCTGAGCCATGACTTCATCCTCTTTGTCACCATGAGCCATGAAGCAAAAATTTGCTACTTTTTCATCACTTAGAGATTCATTTGCATACATGCTACTTTTTATCCCTTAGAGATTCATTTGCATACATGCTACTTTTTATCACTTAGAGATTCATTTGCATACATTTTATTATGAGCTAACATGCTAATTTTTGTTTCTTTAACTTGATTTGTTCCCTCGTGAATTAAAAGAGTTTTCCAAATCCTCGTGAGTTACAAGAGTTTTCCAAATTTCATATGCTGAACAACACATAGATACTCTATTAAATTCATCATTACTTAGGGCACAATAAAAATAATTTATAGCACTAACATTAAAAGAACATTTTTTTTATATCATGTTTATCAAATTCATTCTCTAATTTAAGCTCCTCAATGTTATTAACAATTTTTATTGAAATGAGAGGACCTTTACTAACATTCAACCATAATTCTTAATCAACCGATTGCAAATAAATTTTCATTCTAACTTTCCAATACGTATAATTTGTTTTATCAAAATAAGGAGGTCTAGAAGTTGATTGTCCTTCACAAAAACCGTTTTATAAGCTTTAAAAATAAAGTTTATATAAAAAAAAAAAATTAATAAAAATTAAAATTAAAAAAAATCAATAAAAGTAACCTGCTCTGATACCAATGGTTGGATCGATATGACAACCCTAGAGGGGTGAATAGGGTTTCAATCATGTAATTATTATTATTATTATTTTTAATAACAATAAAACTTATACCATGCAATAAAACATAACAATAATTTAGAATTTAAATAGGAAAAGGGTTAGAAAATATAACACCTTAGTTTTATAGTGGTTCGGTCAAACTCGACCTACTCCACTCCCCAAGCGCCTCTTGGAAATTTGAATAAAACTTCCGACTCTTTCCTCGGATCAGAGCACAACTGCTATACCGCTCTTTTTACGAGTGCAAGAGCAAACTCAATCATTTTCACGGCTCAGGATCAAACCGGTACACTGCTCTTTTTACAAGTTCAAGAGCAAACTCAATCCTTTCCACGGCTCAGGATCAAACCAGTACACCGCTCTTTTTACAAGTTCAAGAGCAAACTCAATCCTTTCCACGGCTCAAGATCAAACCGGTACACCGCTCTTTTTACGAGTTCAAGAGCAAACTCAATCTTTTCTACGGCTCAAGATCAAATCGGTACAACTGTCTGAAATTTTATAGAAACACACCACACCACAACTCTCTGAAGTAGTAGACCACACCACAACTCTCTGAAGTAGTAGATTTACAATTTTCTCACACTACAATAGACATCTCTCTCAGAATAAGATAAGCAAGAAATAAAATTGGAAACTTAGAAATAGCAACAATAGAGGCTTTTTAAAAAAAAGTTTAGATCGAGGAAACTATGGAGCTTGCGTATTGTGAAATGTTATGTGTGTTGTGTTCTAAAAAATATGAAGAGGTGATGAGTTTAAACAGTGATCAAGTTGTAATAATAGGAACCGATACAGACCCTAAAACGTGAACTGAAACGTGGACCACGAAAAATAATATTTATTTATTTTTAAATTTATCGTAAAAAATTATAGACCACAATATAAAACATATTTAAATGTAATAATATAATTAAAAAAATGTTAATGAAAATTATTCAAAAACTTATAAATGCAATTGAAATGATTTTATAATCAAAATACTCCTCTTTAAATTCAAAAGTAATGGAGAACTTTTATAAATGTAATTGAAAACTCCACCCTTTATTACTCTATCAAAATTATAAATGTCATACTTCGATTGGTCTATGATGTCAATTTTGCCGCTGGTCCATGTTGTCAATTTTGTCACCATATCATCACGTCAGGTATTTTGTTTTGAATCTAATTGGTCTATGATGTCAATTTTACCGCCACATCATCACGTCGGGTATCTTGTTTTGACTAAAACTTATTCGTTTTATCTTTAATTTGAGTGAACCAAAAAAGACGTTGTTAATAATTGAAGGTAAGTTTGTTATCATTGTAACATGAATTAATTAATTAATAAAATTAATTAATTTGAGATTAAGGGCGAAAAAGCCAACAACTCTATTGAACACTGCGAGAAGCTACTCAAGAGCATACAAATTTTGGCGATTTTCTAAGACAATATTACATGCGGTTTACCTTCTAAATCATTTACATACAAAGGAGTCGGACACTTGCACCCCTTACAAGCATGATTTGGTAAGACATCTCACTTCGAGCATCTAAGAGTTTTCGATTGTACAACACATGTTAAGACTGTAAAGTCATATATCAAAAAGCTTGAGGATAGAAATTAAAAAATAGTGTATTTTGGTATAGAGGATGAGACCAAGGTACATAGGTTGTATGACCGGCCGCATGAAAAAATTCATATGAGTAAAAATATTGTATTCGAGGAAGAGAATAAATTGGGATTGATGCAGAGGTTGAAATTAGTTAAATATATTTAGACATTACATTTACATCTTATTTAAAATATTATCTTATTTAAAATATTATGTTCGGGTGTATTAGATATTCAAAATATATATTATTTAACATTCTACCTATTTCTTTCAGGTAAATTTATATCATATTTAATTTTGTTTAAATCTAAATAAAATTAAAATCTTAGCTCTCTTAATTCCTAAAGGATCAATCCCTCGTTGTTTAGGCTAAAAGGGCACATGCGTCCATCTTTCAGCTAAAAGACGAGAAGCCCATATGTTTCCGTGGGCCTACGATGTGAGGCAGCCCAAAATGAGAAGCGTTTGGGCCCATTGAGCCCACGATCGTACTTCTCGTCGAACAGAATGGGAATTGAACTTTCGATTTTCCTCGAACCAAATTGAAGGCGAAGAAGAAGAAGAAGAAGAAGAAGAAGAAGAAGAAGAAANTTGTCAATTTTGTCACCATATCATCACGTCAGGTATTTTGTTTTGAATCTAATTGGTCTATGATGTCAATTTTACCGCCACATCATCACGTCGGGTATCTTGTTTTGACTAAAACTTATTCGTTTTATCTTTAATTTGAGTGAACCAAAAAAGACGTTGTTAATAATTGAAGGTAAGTTTGTTATCATTGTAACATGAATTAATTAATTAATAAAATTAATTAATTTGAGATTAAGGGCGAAAAAGCCAACAACTCTATTGAACACTGCGAGAAGCTACTCAAGAGCATACAAATTTTGGCGATTTTCTAAGACAATATTACATGCGGTTTACCTTCTAAATCATTTACATACAAAGGAGTCGGACACTTGCACCCCTTACAAGCATGATTTGGTAAGACATCTCACTTCGAGCATCTAAGAGTTTTCGATTGTACAACACATGTTAAGACTGTAAAGTCATATATCAAAAAGCTTGAGGATAGAAATTAAAAAATAGTGTATTTTGGTATAGAGGATGAGACCAAGGTACATAGGTTGTATGACCGGCCGCATGAAAAAATTCATATGAGTAAAAATATTGTATTCGAGGAAGAGAATAAATTGGGATTGATGCAGAGGTTGAAATTAGTTAAATATATTTAGACATTACATTTACATCTTATTTAAAATATTATCTTATTTAAAATATTATGTTCGGGTGTATTAGATATTCAAAATATATATTATTTAACATTCTACCTATTTCTTTCAGGTAAATTTATATCATATTTAATTTTGTTTAAATCTAAATAAAATTAAAATCTTAGCTCTCTTAATTCCTAAAGGATCAATCCCTCGTTGTTTAGGCTAAAAGGGCACATGCGTCCATCTTTCAGCTAAAAGACGAGAAGCCCATATGTTTCCGTGGGCCTACGATGTGAGGCAGCCCAAAATGAGAAGCGTTTGGGCCCATTGAGCCCACGATCGTACTTCTCGTCGAACAGAATGGGAATTGAACTTTCGATTTTCCTCGAACCAAATTGAAGGCGAAGAAGAAGAAGAAGAAGAAGAAGAAGAAGAAGAAGAAAAACCTTCTTCTGTTGTTCATAAGCATCGTCCTCTCTCATTGTGAGTATTCCTCTTCTTAGGTTTTCTTTTCCTCCTTCTTCATCTTCGCTTTCATGCGCTCTCACTGTCTTTGATTTGGCGAGGGCGTGTTTTTCATCAGATCTTGTGATTAGAGATCGTTTCTTCCACTTCTGCAATCTCCTATGCGAGTTCTCCTCGAAGTTGAGAAAGGGAGACTTGTGGAAGAATCCTGATTAGCCTCGTTGTTCTCTAGCGTTGTCGAATTCATTATGTTTCCACAGTTGTCTCAATTGGAAATTTCCAAACGGATTTATGAATTTCTCGTTGTTTTCCCCTTCGCAGATATGGAGACGGAGGTCAGGAATCAGAATCAAAGTGGATGTAAGGCTCTGGAACCGGAGGTTTTCATACAGTGGGTAAAGAGGAAGCGACTGCGATGTGCTAGAATCAAAGACCCAGAAATCTCCGAGAGATTGTGCGGCGGCCTACGGAACAAAATCGGATCTCGGGGCGATCGCTGTGTGGTTTCTACTTCGGATAAAGAAAGGACCCCACTCCAACCAAATCGTTTAACTAGGTTAGAAATCGACGCCCAATTCATGTTGTTTTCCACACTACTTGAAAGCAGATTAAAAAAAAAAAAGGACGATTATGACTGAATTTTCTCGATTCATTACTTTACTTTGTGCTTTCCTGGGCTATGTATTTGTGTCGTTGGGTCTTCTTCTCCTCCCCCAGCTAGGAAAGAGAGCAATTCAAGAGAGGGTTTGGTGAAACAATTTTGTTTGCTGTTGGATCTGTTTGGGTGGCAGGAATTCTGAAGGCGTTGCTACACTGCGTAACGGTGGTGCAGGCACAGCGCCGTCGCCAGAGAAGGAGGATCGTTACTACGCCACCAGAGGATCCACCGCAGCAGTGGTGGACGAGAACGGGCACGAGGAGAGAGGAGGTTGCTATGTTTGGCCAAAGCTGTTGATTGCTCTGTCAAGCAAAGAAAAGGAAGAGGACTTCATGGCCATGAAGGGGTGCAAGCTCCCAATAAGACCCAAAAAGAGAGCAAAGATGATTCAGAGAAGCTTACTCGTAAGCAACCGCCGCCACCACCACCACCACCTTCCTCCTTTTCTTTCTTTGTTTGTGGGTTAGTGATTGGGGGTTTGTTTGTGTCAGCTGGTGAGCCCTGGAGCATGGCTGACTGAAATGAGCCAAGAGAGATATGAAGTAATGGAAAAGAAGACCACAAAGAAGGTAACACAACCTTGCTTGTTCTTTGAAAACCGTCTGGTAAATGGCTATGGCTATGACTTGGAACTTGAAAATGCTTTGTGGGTTTTGATTGCAGAGACCAACAGGGTTGAAAGCCATGGGAAGCATGGAAACTGATTCAGAATAAGGAAAGCAAGTGGGAAGCCATTGACACTGAATGGAAAGAACTGACCCTTTTATGTTCTATTTATTTTTGCAACGCAGAATTTGAATGAAGAAGAGAAAGAGATAATCTCAATCTCATCATCAGCATCCTCTGCTCTGCTCTGTTCTTTGGTATTGTGGTGTGGAGGCACAGCCGCAAAAGAGATGAATTCTTATTTTTGTGTATAAAATGT
This sequence comes from Cucurbita pepo subsp. pepo, assembly GCF_002806865.2. Taxonomy (NCBI): domain Eukaryota; kingdom Viridiplantae; phylum Streptophyta; class Magnoliopsida; order Cucurbitales; family Cucurbitaceae; genus Cucurbita; species Cucurbita pepo. The sequence continues at coordinate 6,049,220 of NC_036640.1, forward strand.
AATGTAAAATATATATATATATACTTTTAGTGGAAGGTCGATTTTAAATAGGATTTTGTATTGTATAGCTCTTTTAATTCTCCTATTTAAATATAAATTTGAATTTCATAAATGACACAAATTTGTTGTTTGTATAAAACAAACTAAACCAGTTATAAAGCTTTTTGTTCATAAAATCTGAGAGTGAGTTTAAACTTTCCAAGTAATTAACTATTTTTCTATTAGTCTAACAAGCTATGCAATCTTGTATCTCTAAGCTATATTTAAAAAGAAGGTAGAAGAATTGCTTTTTTATCGCTAAACCCTAAACCCTAAAACTAAAAAGAAAATTTTCATGCTTCCAAAACTAAAAGAAAATAAACTTAATTAAAAACATGACAATAATGACAATAACACCTTTTCGTTACAATATGACATTTTTCCAAAACTACTATATTTGTTTTGTGTGAGAGAATTTGTAAAACGGTTTTCATAAAAATCCCCTTAAAAAATGCTTGAAGTTAGTCTTAAGAAAACATCACAGATTTCTTTCTACCAAGTACTTTTGCTACAAACACTTAATTTAAAAGCACTCTGGAAGACACCTGCGTGCACCCAAAAATGTATATACATCACCTGTGTGGGAAGCTCTTAAAACACGACATAAATGGAGACCACCGTTTGCAGAAAATAAGGTGTTTTTTTTCCAGCTTGCGGGGGCAGAGTGAGAGAGAAAAGCATTCCCATCCAACCTAAGCATTCAAAACCATCACCTACCATTGTCTTTTTCAATAAATTGGCCAAATCCATTGTCTTTTTCAATAAATTGGCCAAATCCATTGTCTTTTTCAACCTGTTCCAAGTGGCAAACAGCTGAGCAGAGACTATACTCAATTCAAGCATTATCTATCACAAAAGGCCTAGAAGCGGGAACAAAACATTTGAATTAAAACTCTAACTATCTGGCCCACCAAGTTTGTGAAATAAGGTAGAAGCTACAACTCAAAAACTACTACCACTACTACTGATCTGTATGTGTTTTTCTTCATAATCAAGTTGATCATGTTAGGTGCAAAAAATGTACTATGACAGATCTATCATACATATGTGAGAATAATAACATCCATAAGGCCTTTAGTTGGTTCTAAAAGCTAAGTAACGAGAGTTTATGTCTAAAGTAGACAATATTACTGTGAGATCTGTGAGATCTTACATCGACTGGCGAGGGGAACAAAGCATACCTTATAAAAATGTGGAAACATCTCCCTAGTAGACACGTTTTAAAACCGTGATCAAATGAACCATAGATCAAATGAACCTTTCTCTTGAGGAAAAAATAAGAGAAGGAACATGTACAAATAGCTACAACAAGACCAGTATCCGATCATGAAGACATACATGGTGTCAAGAAAAGTTAAACGCCAACATTCCATATTTCAACATAATAGAGTTTCAGACCATGTGATCATTATTCGAGTAATGAATATGCAAACCATACCATGATTAAATGAAATTTCATGAAGGTAGATTTACTAAATCCTTCTTTTTGGCTTATCCAATGTAATGCAGGGCATTCACATGTTAAATATGCAATGCGTGACTATAATACGCATGCATGAATCTATTCAGGTACATAAACTTGCTTCTGCTTCCCACAATACCTTTGAAATCAATGAAGACGATGCATAAAATTTCCAGCAACTAAACTTTCCTCATACATGCTTGGTAAGAGAAAGACTGGAAGAACAAAAACAGGGACAAACAGCTTTTCCATAATAAAATTTGAAGCAACGTGGGGATTGAGCACAAAAGAAATGGGAGAAGTTACTGAAAGACTTCATGTATGATGATGCAAACAAGCAAAAAAAGAAACAACACCAAGAATACATATGAGCAAAAGAAGAAACAAATCGACCATTTTAACATTTTAATCCTAAATATGAGCAAACTTCACCGACTGCCAAATTTGAGTTGCAGTCATCAATCTTATGCATAAAAGTCCTCTTCTTCTGTATAACCACAACACCAAATAAACATCAGAATGACAGACTTCCAAAGGAACACTGGTTTCAGACTGAACTGATAACTGAAAGAGAAGTTTGAACCAAACTTCCGTCACCAAAGGGAAAGTAAGTACAGCCAAGATTCAGAATGCCGTTTGATAGAGTAAAGAATCTTCCTCTGTTAGATATCAAATAAACCGGGGCGAGTTAACACAAAAACCAAAAGGTGTATGAACTATCAAAGATTAAAGGTTTTGAACAAGAATTAGAAGGAATTCCAACAGAGATTTCAAAGGAAAATTTTGAATAGAATGAACAGCCAAGCCTCCAATCATCGTATGGGACTAATGTTTGGTACCCGTATAAAGGAGTAGCTTGAACTCAAAGGAAGATAAGACGGACCACATCCAAGCAATCCTGCGAGAATACCACCTCATAGAAGCCATTTTCTTCGTACATAAGAGAGAAAATAATCAGATCCATGACTAAACATAATGAAAGAACACAAACCAAGGTAAGATAGAGGAAATGCATCCCAGGTCAAACAACGAAAGGAACAAAGAACAAAGAAATTTACAATATCACGCGTCTAATATGCATTGGTAAAATTATATAATAAGTTTACAAGAGAGATCCAACATCAGATTGAATCAACAGTCATTATACTACAAATCAGAAACAGGTAATACAATAGAGGAAATCAATCGGAGTGAGAATTGTAATCGTAGGAATCAAGGTCGTCGGTATTGGAATAATCGGAATCGGAGGAGGAGGAGGAGGAGGAGGAAGAGGAGGAGAGAGAGGGAAGGCAGAGGGAGGAAAGGAGGGAAAGGGAGATACGTCGGATATGGTGGAAAGGGAAACAGAAGATGAGGTAAAGAACATGGTCGCTGCTCAAGCGCTCGGGATTACAGGCGACGTATTGACAGAGATCGGCAGAAAGATTGGCGACCCAAACAACGACAGGACTGTTCAACACCATGGCTGAGCTTCGATTGAGAAAACGGGAGAAGGAATTTGGGACCTGCCTGTTCGTTGATCCAACTCCTCCTTCGCCGTCGTGTAATTAGATCAAATTCCCAAATTGGACTTTTTTCCGGTTTCCTTTTTTCTTTTTTCTTTTTTCTTTTTTGTTTTTTGTTTTTTTTTGTTTTTTGTTTTTTGTTTTTTGTTTTTTGTTTTTTGTTTTTTGTTTTTTGTTTTCTAAATTAGAGATGGAAATTGGAAAATGCTTCCGACTGAGGATTTCCATCAAAAGTTCACCTACCAATGGAAGATTACAAATTCATAAAAATCGAGAGTCAAAACCCAAACTCGTGCGTCTTCCGTCTCTGCCTCTACCGTCCATCGCACCACAACGCCCTCACAAGCTAGTTTGGAATTATAAAAAAAAAACTTCGGCTAAGGCTAACCAAGTAAATGGTCTTATTTGATGTTGTGTGTTGACACGTGCCTCGTGGTTCTGCACGTGTCATATATTTGATACGTGTGGGTTTTTTATGAAACGATATGACTATGATATAATATGTATATGTTATAATATGTGAATGATATGATAACTCTTACAATATGATGTGTTCAATGATATGTTTGAGATAGAATATGAGAAGAATGCAATAAACGTAATGTAACGATATGACTAAGATATGTTCATGAAAAAATATGGTTATGTTATGTATAGAAAACGATATGACTATGATAGATTGATAAAACGATATGGTTAAGATACGTTTATGCAATGGCATGGCTACGATATGTTCACGAAACAATATGATTTGGATAGATTCATGAAAGGATATGGTTAGGATACTTTTGGAAACAATATGACTAAGATATGTTCATGAAATGATACAACTATGAGATGTATAAGAAGGATAAGCTTATGACAAGTTTAAGAAACGATATAACTAGATATGCATATGGAACGATATGACTATGAAGTGTTTAAGAAATGATATGATATATGAATGACGGATATGATATATTGTGATACGATATGTTATGGTGATAAATTGGTATGTTTATGATATGATATATTGTGATACGATATGTTATGGTGTGATATGTGGAAGACATACATGAGTTATGTGTTGGCTTTTTGGCCTTGATCTCATTTTAATTAATTTCAATCAATTAATTGATGTTTTGATGATAACAAACCTACTTTTTAATTATTAATTATTTTCAGTATTTTGAACTGTCCACAGTATAAGGTCGGGAATAACAATTTCAACGACTTTTCAATTACTCAAATCAGAGCTAAAACGAAGAAATTACAGTCGAGACAACATACCCGACGTGATGATGTGGCAGCAAAATCAAAATGATGGACAAATCAAAATATATCAAAGTATGACATTTATGATTTTGGGAGAGTAACAAATGGTGGAGTTTTTCTTATTACTATATTTTTAAATAAAGTTATTTTTACAAAATATAAATTTGAATCTAACCGTTACTCACATCGATTTTTATTATTACTATATTATATTATTATATTATTATATTTTAAAATTTTGGTGGTTACTCACATAGTTTTTATTATTATTATATTATTATATTTATAATAAATTTTGAATTTCATTTGACCGTTACTCACATAACTTTTTATTATTATTATATTATATTACTATTATATTAAAATTTTGAAATAAATGAATTTAGAAAATTTTCTTATTTATTTACTTTTAATCTCCACCTTCCATTATTCCTAACACAATCCAATGGTCAATATTCAATCCTACATTTTGCCACTTTTCTCCTCTATATAAACTCATCTTCCCCACATTTTAAAATACACAACTTACATACATTCTCCAATCCTCATTTGTTCAAAGTCTCCATTGTTTGTTGCTCTCTCCAAGCTTACAAGTTTATTTCTTTTCATCTTATTCTTGAGAGGGATTATTATTGTATTGTGAGGAAATAGTTGTGAGTATCCCAAATTGTAAATCTACTCTTTGAGAGAGTTGTGGTGTGTTATTATCAAACTCAAATACTTGTATCGGTTTGATCCTGCGCCGTGGAAAGGATTGAGTTTGCTCTTGAACTCGTAAAAAGAGCGGTGTAGCGGTTTGGCTCAGATCCGTGGAAAGAGTCGAGAAAGTTCTTTATTCAAATTCCCAAGAGGCGCTTGGGGAGTGGAGTAGGTCGAGTTTGACCGAACCACTATAAAACTACGGTGTCATTTTCTCTAACTCTTTCCTATTTAATTTCAAAATTATTATTGTGATTTATTGCATGTTCTACTTGATTATTGTTTTGACTTGAATTACTTTGTTATAGTAATTATCATCTTCTACTTATTTGTAAAAAGTTTCATCATTAGAAAAATTAATCACGTTTAAACACTTTTATCGTTAAAACCCTATTCACCCCCCCTCTAGGGTTGCCATACCGATCCAACAATTGGTATCAGAGCAGGTTGCTCCTATAGATTTTTTATCTAAACTTTATTGTTCGAGCTTATGGCAAACCTACGTGTTAAAAATGGTTTTAGTGAAGGACAATCAACTTCTAGGCCACCTTATTTTGATGGAACAAATTATACATGTTGGAAAGCTAGAATGAAAATTTATTTGCAATCTGTTGATTATCAATTGTGGTTAAATGTTAGTAATGGTCCTTACATTCCAATAAAAATTGTTAATAATATTGAGGTGCCTAAATTAGAAAATGAATTTGATGAGCATGATATGAAAAAATGTTCTTTGAATGCTAGTGCTATCAATTGTCTGTATTGTGCCTTAAGTAATGATGAATTTAATAGAGTATGTATGTGTTCTTCGACATATGAAATTTGGAAAACTCTTGAAGTAACTCATGAGGGAACCAATCAAGTTAAAGAAACAAAAATTAGTATGTTAGTTCATAATTATGAACTATTTAAAATGGAGAAAAATGAACCTATTGGTGATATGTTTACTAGATTTACTAATATTTTAAATGCTTTGAAAAATCTTGGAAAAGTATATTCTACTTCCGAAAATGTAAGAAAAATTCTTAGGTCTCTGCCTAAAAGTTGGGAGGCAAAAGTGACGGCGATTCAAGAAGCAAAGGATCTCACAAAGCTTCCTTTGGATGAACTCGTTGGTTCTCTCATGACACATGAGATTACCATGAAGGGGCACATGGAAGAAGAATCCAAAAAGAAGAAAAGTATAGCCCTAAAGTCCATCAAAGTTGACTCTGAAGATGAGGACGTCCTTGATGAAGATGATGTCGCCTACTTCACACGTAAGTATAAAAATTTTATTAAAAGGAAGAAACAATTCAAGAAACATTTCACAAATCAAAAAGAGTCAAAAGGTGAAAAGAGCAAAAACGATGAGGTAATATGTTATGAATGTAAAAAGCTGGGTCATATAAGAACGGATTGTCCTCTCCTCAAATCATCTAAGAAATCCAAGAAGAAAGCAATGAAGGCTACTTGGGATGATAGTGATGAAAGTGCAAGTGGAAGTGATGAAGAAGTAGCAAATTTTTGCTTCATGGCTCATAGTGACAAAGAGGATGAACAACAAGATGAACAAGAAGATGAGGTAACTCTTGAATCTCTTTCTTATCATGAATTATTTAAACTTGTTGATGAGATGACAATTGATTTAGAAAAACTTAGTTCAAAGTATGTTGTGCTTAAAAAGAAATATAAGTGTAACGCCCCTAATTTTCTTTAACCTAATTAGTGACGTCACCCATGCATACTTATCTCATTAAGCGGAAGCTCATCATAAATAACCTTGAAATAGTCTTTCATAAAAATTCATGAATCCAAAACAAAACCTAAACTCCGAAAATAAACCTTCAATACTGAATTCAAAATAAATCCAAATAAAACGATACTCAATCCTATAACTTAAAACAGTCTAATAAAAGTAAACTCCTAAAAATATCCCGTCTCCAACTTCCATGGTGGCCTCAGCTCCGCCGTCAACCGTACATTGGCGCCTTGCCTTTACCTGAAAAATGTAGGTAGCACGTGGCTTGAGTATTTTATGAAATACTCAGTAAGTCACCCCGCTGTTGGGGTTAGGAATGCAAACACATGCAACATATGAGCGGGACCTAACTTTTCATAAACTTTTCATAGCCTTGGGCACTTTTCTATTCCGGGTAGGGTTGGATGTGTGGTACTCCTTCACACATGGCCCATGTACGTGTACATGAACCCACCAGGCGGGCTCTTATACGTACCCCCTGGGCCTGACTTGGTCGGGCACAACGTGTTACACATAGCCGGACACCATAGAACAGAAAAGGGCCCGCATGATATTATGGCGAACATAAATATCGTATTTCATTCTTTTGTATCATAAAGGGGAAGAATCCCGATGCACGTGACATACATATATGCATGAGGTCCCTTAACATATTTAACATGGCATTACATAAGCAGTGCTAACATTGCATTTACGTTTCTTACATCACATGACATCTCACATGACTTACATTACATGGCATATTACATAACATTCCAGTTGCATAAACATCTCATAACATGACTCGATAATTCTACGTGTATCTATGGCATCAAACAACATATTCATGGCATACAATACTAACATCTCATTCATGACATAACATAAACAGTCAACAGTCAACACAAGTTCATACGTCACATAACATACACAATCTACGGTCAATACAATCTATACATCACATAATCATATCACATAAAATATGGTGCATGCAGGGGCCACAGGGCACGCACCATCATACAACACGTAGAAAGCTAACTCCAACAGTAAGGTCACTTACCTCGATAGTCTTGGTTGAAGTCACTCACAACGAGCTAATCCCAGCGGTTAAATAAGTCCTATGATAACCACATAAAAATTTAGAACCTTTCATAAGGTACCCTAACTAAACCTCATGCTATTTATCAAATAAACCCTTGACCTAATCTGTCTTTAACGTTTAGGAGCCATACTGACCTCGGATGGTAAAAATAAGGGCAGAAACGACTTCGGAAGGGCCAAAAATCTTGGAATCGATATATTATAGTGATACCGATTCACCAAGCTGAGCTGCCGAGCCGACCAATTAAGCCGCCGAGCTGAGCTGCGGGATTTGATGGAGCCGAGCTGCCGTACACGTCAAGCCGAGCTGAGAGCACGCGTGCGGAGCTGAGACCAAGGCTGCAGCGCGCGTCCGCGTTGGGCCGAAACGCACAGGGCCCGCGTTCGTTCCGTGGGCTGGTCCAGAGGCCAAACGTGAACCCGACCCGTTTTCCTTCGTCTTCCTTACCCGAAATCTCGCGAAAACCCTAATCGTCGCTGCGCCGCCAACGGCGACGTCACAACCCCGATTCCGACGATGCGACGACACCCCTCGCCTATTCCGACCAACGCGCAACGATATTCAACACCGATAGCCTCGGTCGCTTCTCCCTCCGGCCACTCACCGAAGAAAATCCAGCGAACCACCTCACACGTTTTTCCTGGCTAACCCTCTCGATTTTTCCGTACTCTCAGACACCCTCGAAAACCCTAAACGTTTGGAGAGCAAAAGTTGTTTCCAAGGAAGGAGGAGAGTTGTATATGGGAATATAAAAGGTCTTTATGACTTTTCCATTAAGGTAGTAATTTCCTTGCTAGAAATCATACCTTTTCCAGCGATAATAAATGCAGCATAATATCTTTTCGTTTTGGCAGCAAAAATAAAATCTTAGCATAAAATCTAAAATAAATAAAACAAAAATTTGAATCCTTAATATAAGACTTCAATTATTGAAAATAAGTCTTTACTAAATGAAATTTCTTGCTTAAAAGAGAAGGATCATAATATTGTTAAAATTGATGTACCTTGTGAAAAGCATGTATTTGATTGTGATGAGAAAAATGCATTAATTGATAAAGTCAAGTCTCTTGAGCATGATTGTTGTGAAAAAGATAAATTAATTAAATTGCTCAAAGAAAATGAATCAAATAATTTGCAAGAACTTGGTAGGGCTAAGGAGTCTATTAAAATGTTAACAATAGGTGCTCAAAAATTAGATAAAATACTTGAAGGAGGTAAGTCATATGGTGATAAAAGAGGATTAGGCTATATTGATGAATGTTCTACACCTTCAAGTTCTAAAACAATATTTGTTAAAGCATCCCCTATCTTGTCTAAATCTAACACATGTAAATTTGTATCTAAGTATGATAAATCTAGATTTGTGCCTATATGTCATTATTGTGGTGTTGAAGGTCATATTAGACCTAAGTGCTTTAAATTGAAAAATTCTCAAAACATTCATTTAGGAAGAAAAGTTTCTCAAAATACAAAATTTAACAATGTTTTAGAAAATAATTTTTCGAATAAAAATAGAATACACAAATTTAGTCTAAGAAATAAATTATTGCATAATGTTGTTTGTTTTTCATGTGGTAAGTTTGGACATAAAGATTATTCTTGTTACTTATCCAAATACAATGTCTTTAATATGAATGCAAATATGAAATGGATTCCTAAATTTGTGAATACTAACTTTCTAGGACCCAAACAAGTATGGGTACCAAAATGTCAATTTTGAATATCTTTGTTTTTAGGTTTGTTTGAAAGCCTCCAAGAAAAATAAGTGGTACTTGGATAGTGGTTGCTCAAGACACATGACGGGTAATTCATCCAAGTTTGTGAATCTTTCCAAGAAGGATGGTGGCTTAGTAACCTTTGGTGATAACAAGAAGGGTAAAATAATTGGTAAGGGTACTATAGGTAATGACTCTTGTACTCTCATTGAAAATGTATTGTTAGTTGATGGTTTAAAGCATGACTTACTTAGCATTAGTCAATTATGTGATAAAGGTTTTAGAGTTGTATTTGATAAGAATAATTGCATAATTGAAAATGCTAGTGATAGAAAAGTTTTGTTTGTAGGAAATAGAGATGATAATGTGTATACTATTGATTTGAATGATTGTCCTACAAATGATAAATGTCTTTCGGTTTTGCTTGATAACTCTTGGCTATGGCATAGAAGACTAGGACATGCTAGTATGTACTTGATCTCAAATATTTCAAAAAATTCATTAGTCATAGGTCTTCCTCAACTTAAATTTGAAAAAGATAAAATTTGTGACGCTTGTCAAATGGGTAAGCAAACTAAGTCTTCTTTCAAATCTAAAAATATGATTTCTACTGTTAGACCTCTTCAACTACTCCATATGGACTTATTTGGCCCTTCTAAAATAGCTAGTTATGGAGGAAATTATTATGCTTTTGTTATAGTGGATGATTTTTCAAGATTTACTTGGGTTTTGATGATAAAACATAAGAATGATGTTTTGAAAAGTTTGCTAGTTTTGTAAAAAGAGTTCAAAACGAAAAAGGGTTTTTAATTACTAAAATTAGGAGTGACCATTGAGGAGAATTTGATAGTGTTGCGTTTGAAAAATTTTGTGTGAAGATAATGGTTTTTCTCACGACTTCTCCTCTCCAAGGACTCCTCAACAAAACGGTGTGGTTGAAAGGAAAAATCGTACTTTACAAGAATTTGCTAGATCAATGTTAAATGAGTATGATTTACCTAAATATTTTTGGGCGGAAGCCGTTAATACCGCTTGTTATATTTTAAATAGAGTTTTAATTAGACCTTCATTAAATAAAACTTCTTATGAACTTTGGCATAACAAAATTCCAAATGTTGGGTATTTCAAAGTTTTTGGTTGTAAATGTTTTATTTTGAACAACAAAGAAAAGCTTGGAAAGTTTGATTCAAAAACGGATATTGGTATTTTTCTTGGCTATTCATCTACTAGTAAAGCTTATAGAATTTTCAATAAGAGAACTCTAGTTATTGAAGAATCTATGCATGTGGTATTTGATGAATCTTGCAATAATATTTCTAATGAGTCTATTTGTAGTGATGATTTAGAAAGAAATTTTGGAGATTTACTCGTTAGTGACAACGGCAAAGAAATGGTTACGAGTAAAGAAGAGGTGAGCTTAAAGGAAGAAGGTTCTTCATCAATGCCAAAAGAATGGAGGTATGCCTTGTCTCATCCCAAGGACTTGATTCTTGGTGATCTCGAACAAGGTGTGAAAACTCGCTCTTCTATTAATTTATTTAATAATCTTGCTTTTGTTTCTCAAATTGAACCAAAAAGTCTTAAGGATGCCGAAAATGATGAGTTTTGGATTTTAGCCATGCAAGAAGAGCTAAATAAATTTGAAAGGAACAAAGTTTGGGAATTAGTCCATAGGCCCTCTAATACTTCTATTATTGGAACCAAATGGGTTTTTTAGAAATAAAATGGATGAAAATGGGAATATCATGAGAAATAAAGCTAGGCTTGTAGCTCAAGGTTATTGTCAAGAGGAAGGCATAGATTATGAAGAAACTTTTGCACCCGTTGCTAGATTAGAAGCTATTAGAATGTTACTTGCTTTTGCTTCTTACAAAAATTTTGTATTATATCAAATGGATGTGAAAAGTGCATTTTTGAATGGTTATATTATGGAGGAAGTTTATGTAGAACAACCTCCCGGATTTGAAAATGTAGAATTTCCTCATCATGTCTATAAGTTGAAAAAGGCTCTTTATGGCTTAAAACAAGCTCCAAGAGCTTGGTATGATAGACTTAGTAATTTTCTTATCGGGAATGATTTTAAAATGGGCAAACTCGACACTACACTCTTTATTAAGATTAAAGAAAATGATATGCTATTAGTGCAAATATATGTGGATGATATCATATTTGGTTCTACTAATCCTTCTTTATGTGAAGAATTTGCTAAATGTATGCATAGTGAGTTTGAGATGAGTATGATGGGAGAACTTAGTTTCTTTCTTGGACTTCAAATCAAACAACTCAAGGATGGTATCTTCATCAATCAAGAGAAATACACTAAAGATTTGCTCAAAAGATTCAAGTTCAATAGAGGTAAGATTGCAAGAACTCCCATGAGCACATCCACTAAGCTTGACAAGGATGAAAAAGGTAAAAGTGTGGATATTAAAACTTATCGAGGTATGATTGGATCTTTACTTTACTTGACCGCTAGTAGACCCGATATTATGTTTAGTGTGTGTCTTTGTGCTAGATTTCAATCTTCTCCTAAGGAATCTCATTTACATGCGGTTAAGAGAATATTTAAATATTTGCTTGGAACTATTGATTTAGGATTGTGGTATCCTAGAAATGTTGAATTTAAATTGGTAGGATATTCTGATGCGGATTTTGCCGAAAGCTTACTTGATCGTAAAAGTACTAGTGGAACTTGTCAATTTCTTGGTAGTTCCTTAGTTTCTTGGTTTAGTAAAAAGCAAAATTCGGTTGCCTTATCTACTACCGAAGCGGAATATATTGCGGTTGCTAGTTGTTGTGCTCAAATTCTTTGGATGAAACAAACTCTTTGTGATTTTGGATTAAAGTTTCATAGTGTGCCTATATTTTGTGATAATACAAGTGCTATTAATTTAACTAAAAATCCTATTCATCATTCTAGAACTAAACATATTGACATTAGACATCATTTTATTAGAGAGCATGTGCAAAATGGACATATTATTCTTGATTTTGTAAACTCTAATAATCAACTAGCCGATATTTTCACCAAGCCATTGAATGAAGAAAATTTTTGCAAAAATAGGCTTGAGCTTGGTATTATTCGTTGTGATATATCTTGAATTTTATAATTTTTTAATGCATGTTTTTAGGGGGAGCCATTATGTCATTCTTAAATGTATTCTCTTTCAATTGTTCTTTTTGATGATTACAAAGGGGGAGAAAATTAAGAAAAATATGCTCTAAGTTTGTTGTTTTATTATTTATGAATCATTTACTTGTTTGATGTTTCATAATTTCTTGAGGCATTAATATAGGGGGAGAATATGCATGAGTAAAATTTATGATAATATATTAGCATGTATTAGTATTATTACATGGATGGTGTATTACCTTGGTTTTTATGAATTTTTCTTGAAATGGTTTGTCATCATCAAAAAGGGGGAGAATGTTGGCTTTTTGGCCTTGATCTCACTTTAATTAATTTCAATCAATTAATTGATGTTTTGATGATAACAAACCTACTTTTTAATTATTAACTATTTTCAGTATTTTGAACTGTCCACAGTATAAGGTCGGGAATAACAATTTCAACGACTTTTCAATTACTCAAATCAGAGCTAAAACGAAGAAATTACAGTCGAGACAACATACCCGACGTGATGATGTGGCAGCAAAATCAAAATGATGGACAAATCAAAATATATCAAAGTATGACATTTATGATTTTGGGAGAGTAACAAATGGTGGAGTTTTTCTTATTACTATATTTTTAAATAAAGTTATTTTTACAAAATATAAATTTGAATCTAACCGTTACTCACATCAATTTTTATTATTATTATATTATTATATTTATAATAAATTTTGAATTTCATTTGACCGTTACTCACATAACTTTTTATTATTATTATATTATATTACTATTATATTAAAATTTTGAAATAAATGAATTTAGAAAATTTTCTTATTTATTTACTTTTAATCTCCACCTTCCATTATTCCTAACACAATCCAATGGTCAATATTCAATCCTACATTTTGCCACTTTTCTCCTCTATATAAACTCATCTTCCCCACATTTTAAAATACACAACTTACATACATTCTTCAATCCTCATTTGTTCAAAGTCTCCATTGTTTGTTGCTCTCTCCAAGCTTACAAGTTTATTTCTTTTCATCTTATTCTTGAGAGGGATTATTATTGTATTGTGAGGAAATAGTTGTGAGTATCCCAAATTGTAAATCTACTCTTTGAGAGAGTTGTGGTGTGTTATTATCAAACTCAAATACTTGTATCGGTTTGATCCTGCGCCGTGGAAAGGATTGAGTTTGCTCTTGAACTCGTAAAAAGAGCGGTGTAGCGGTTTGGCTCAGATCCGTGGAAAGAGTCGAGAAAGTTCTTTATTCAAATTCCCAAGAGGCGCTTGGGGAGTGGAGTAGGTCGAGTTTGACCGAACCACTATAAAACTACGGTGTCATTTTCTCTAACTCTTTCCTATTTAATTTCAAAATTATTATTGTGATTTATTGCATGTTCTACTTGATTATTGTTTTGACTTGAATTACTTTGTTATAGTAATTATCATCTTCTACTTATTTGTAAAAAGTTTCATCATTAGAAAAATTAATCACGTTTAAACACTTTTATCGTTAAAACCCTATTCACCCCCCCTCTAGGGTTGCCATACCGATCCAACATTATGTTATATGACTCTTGTGATATATGATATGGTATGATATGTGCATGAGAATTGTTATGTTTGGAAGCATGGAAACGTTATGGTATGACATATGTATGTAATATGAATGATATGATATGATTGACATGCAAAATGACGAACTAGCATGAAATACAACCCCAGCATACGCATGGAAGATATGATAAATGATATGATAAACGATATAATAAACGATATAATAAATGATATGATATGAAGGAAGACGCTAGCGGGGTTTTATTAATTAATAATGAAAATAGAAAAATGTTGAGACCTCATGCATTATTGTATGCTCATGCATTCAGGGATACCCCATATTTTTTATAATAGTACGGACGCGTATGCAACGAGGCAGAGAAACGATCATTATGTTTATCATAATGGTGTCGTGACGGTCGCTATTCCTAACGGGTGTCGGCATCATCAACTACCAAAGAATGCTCGCTCGACCAAAAAGGGGCCCAGGAGATGTGCGAACTGACTAGTGGGTCCATACTTGAACGTGTGGATCGTGTATAGGAAAATTAAGTACACATCCAAGTTGTCGTTAGGATACCCGTCGCAAAAAATATATACTGTTGTGATAGCATTCATTAAATTGTATATGTTTGCATTTAACCCCAATAATGAAGTCACTTATTGCGTATTTCTAAAATACTCAGGCCATGTGTTACTTCTATTTTAGGTAAATGCAAGACATCGACTGACAATGACATCGCAACTCGAGATCATGAGATATATATAGGGTAGATGGATTTATTTTCTTAGACTTAGGCTAGGATATGATGTTTTTATTTAAAATGTGTATTTATTTTTATTTAGTCTTTCGTTGTGTCGTTTTAAAGATATTTTCAAACACGCAAGTCCATGACAATGTTTTAAGATGAAGGTTTATGTTTTATAAAGAAGTTTAAATGAATTATTTCCACATTCAATGTTCATGATATATACATAGTAACGACCTTAGATTAAGTAAAAAATTTAGGGTCGTTACCCTTGTATCACAATATATCATATCATGAACATATCAATTTATCACATATATCGTGTTGGGTTATATGTCCTAAAACTCATAGTTTGTAAACAAAAACATATTCTATTTTCAATAAAGTTATTATTGTTGTTTATTCAGTAAAGATTGTTATTGAATAAAGTGAACTTTACGATCATTAATCTAAATCCAATAAACTAAGAACACTCTGGCTATAGTATGACTACTTGAACTATATGTAGAGACATAAGAGTGGATCAAGTTCAAGTATATAGTCAAAATGATCTATAGTATAAGGATAAGGCTGAGTACCTTATTCTGGGGACACTATGGATGCGGCCCACTTTTGTATATGATATAAACAATGCGATCACTAAATTGTGCATGTGGAGACATGTGAGTGGGGGCGTCCTATGCAATGAGTATTGCATAAGATCGGACCATGAAGAAAACCACTCTCACTTTATAAAGTCGTTTACTGTTGAGACTGATTTTCTTTTCATTCGATAACCTAGGTAACTCGGTTTTAATCCTGAGCTAACCATGAACTCCTGTTTATTCGGAATTATCCTTAGATTTGCATGGGTGAGAGTGGCTCTAGTTCGCCGACTCAACAGGCCTCCCATTTCAGGGGTAAGACTGGGTGAATGGCTGGGGACGTGGGGTGCAAGACGGAATTCACTCCTACCCACTTTTAGGGATAGAAGAAAGGTAGTTCCCTTAAGCACTGACTCCAGGTCTTGAACAAGGGGCCCCACCCTCTCATTGGCCTGAGAGGGATTCGGTTTACTGGTTGGACCACAAACCAATTGTTTATTAGAGGATCAGTGAGACATAAGGAACAAGAAGTAACTTCAGGGGTAAAACGGTAAATTGACCCAGCTCTAGTTACGAACAACCTGTGAAGGATCGACTTACTAATCATGGTTATATCAGATGGACAGAAATATATCTATAGTGAGGGGAGTGCAACTACTAGGCTATAGTGGAGTGTCCTAGTAGTTAACGAATGTTGGTTAACCAGGTTAATGAGTTTAATCGGTTAATCTTGAATCGTTGGAGCCCATGATCTATAGGTCCATTAGGTCCCTCTGCTAGCTCATATCGGACTAAACCATAGAACAGTGTGACGAGTGAGTTCGAAGTGTTCGAATTCAAATTAGGGAATATGCGTTACATATATACGATATATTTAACCGCAATTTTATTTTATTTACGAATTAAACGAAAAGAGAGAATCTGAGATATTTAAATAAGATTTAAATATCTTAATCAATTATGTGTCGGAATTGATTGGGATTGGCATTTGAATTAATATTAAATATTAATTAAATAGTTTAATTAATCATTTAATGTTACTTTAATTTGAAATTCATTATTCAAATTAATTGTTGAATTAAAATGAAGAAAGTCAAAATGTTGACTTCATTTAATGGAAAAATCCATGTTAGTGAAATTTTGAGGTGTCAAAATTTGGTTTAATCAAATTGCATGCTTTACAAATAAACCCCACAACTTTACAAATAAACCCCACAAGTTTGAGTGGAATTTTGAGTGTCAAAATTTGGTTAAGTCAAACATGCATGCTTGACACATAATCCCAAACATTTGAGTGGAATTTTGAGTGTCAAAATTTGGTGATCTCAAATTTGCATGAACATGCAAACATGATTCTTTAAATAGAGTGATCATGGTACATGGAAGGTCTTCTTCCTCTTGGTGAAAAACCTTGAGAAAAACCTCTCACAAACACTCTCTTCATATATACAAAATCCCTCTCAAGTTTAGTCACTCACCGGATTCCACAATCCCGTTCTAAGGCCAGAGGATAGTGGAGAAGACACTAGTGGTGGTTCGAAACCGGTTCGTGAGGAAAAAGAAGTTTGAACTACAAAAGGTTAGTATCTAAACTCATTAAGTTTTAATACTTATGAACATGCTAGTTATTTACTGTAATTGATGTTCTAAAAGTGCCTAAGATCCAAATTGCTTCCGCATGTGTAATATTAACACCATCATATTGTACCATAACATATATCTATCCATTATTCACATATCATATCCGTATCATTTTGTAAACACTTCATAGTCATATCGTTCCATATGCATATACTAGTCATATTGTTTTCTAAACTTATCTAGTCTTATCGTTCTTATACATATCATAGTCGTATCATTTCATGAACATATCTTAATCATATTCTCAAACGTATCCTACTCATGTCATTCTATGAACGTAACCTAACCATATTGTTTTATCGATCTATCATAATCATATTATTTTCTATACATAACCTAACCATATAATTTCATGAACGTGTCCAACTCATATCATTTCATGAACATATCCTAGTCATATCGTTGCATGAACGTATCCTAACCATATCATTTTATCAATCTATCATAATTATATCATTTTTTATACATAACCTAACCATATCGTTTTATGAACATATCTTAATCATATTGTTACATCACGTCTATTGCACCATTCTCGTATCTTATCTCAAACATATCATTTCACACATCAAACCGTAAGAGTTATCATAGAATTCACATATCATAAAATATACATATCTTATCATAGTCATATCGATTCATAAACAATTCACACATATCAAATATCTGACACGTGCAGAACCATGGGGCACGTGTCAACACAAAACATCAAATATAACCATGCTGTTAGTAAGGTCACTTACTTGGTTGGCCTTATCCGGCGTTCTCCCTACATTTGAGTACGTTGGGATTCAATTTCCTCGAAGTTGCTCTAACCATCGTCAGGAGTTGTTTCCTATTCGAACGTCCAACTTATTTTCGTTAATAACACGCATTTCTAGCTTTAATCAACTTGAACTTGGAAATAGGACATTATACTGACCTCAATTACCTTAATAAAGGTCAAATTTAGCTATGGAAGGGTCGAAAATATAGGAATTGGTATAAGAATGTCTATACCGAGCCGAGTGACACGTTTTTTAGCCGAGAAGCTGCGCTATGTCAAGTCGAGTCGTGCAGCCAAAGGAGACGACCACTGCAAGTATCGCCATGTGTCGCCGAGAGGGGTCGACGCATACATAGACTACGAGTCGACCACTGTCAAGGCTACTCAGGTCGAGGCGTAGACTTTGAGTTGTTCCTCGAGGTGCGCGGTCATGTATTGAGTCGTCACTCCATCGGGCCGCAGTTTCTGGGTTTTGTTCTTCATTGGGTTGCGGGTGTCTAGGCTGTGGATTTGGGCCATCGTAGTGGATCGCAGGTTACGGGCTGCGAGCGTGGTATTGGGTCGTGACATAACTTGTAAGTAGGCTGCAAATTTCGTGTTGCAGACATGTTGCGCAGGTTTGGGTCGTGGTCCGACTTCCTCCTCTAGGCTGCAGATGACTACCCAAACCCGAATCCGACCCGATGGACTTTTTCTTTCTCGCCCGATTTTAGGTGATTTCTTGTTGGAATAAACTTAAATGAGAATGGTAGTTTTATTTTTATTTTTATTTTATTTTTATTTATTTTTTTATTTTTATNGTAAGCTGAGGCAAAAAGAAAAGAAAAAAAAAATGAAAGGCTGAATAGGGGAAACTATTTTACGAATAGTGAGTTAGAAAATGATGGCACATGTGATAAAATGATGGCATATGGAATATCCAATTTTAGCCTTTACTCTCAATTAGTTTGTTTTCGAGTGTAAAAATAAGAGCAACAAGAGCAACAAGAACAAGAGAACAAGAGAGCAAGGAGAGAGAGAAATTGTCTTACAATGTAATAGAAAAAAGGTTTTTTAGAATTCCTTATCTCCTTGTCTCTTCCCTCTCGACATCTCCTTCACAGTTTCGTGAGTGTTATTTTAACAAATTAGTATTAGAGCGAGCTTTTATTTCAATAAATTGGTATCAGAGCCGATGGCGAATATGATGGGTCAAATGCCGCTACCGCGATTAACAAAGACGAACTACGAGAATTGGAGCATTAAATGAAAGCTCTTCTCGGTTCTCAAGACGCATGGGAGGTGGTCAAAGAAGGTTTCAAATAACCAAAGGATACCACAGGTTATACAGTGGCGCAAAACAAGGCGCTAAAAGAATTGCGATCAAAGGATAAGGCAGCATTATACATGCTGTTCCAGGCTGTTGACGAGTCGGGCTTTGAGAAGATTGCAAGGGCAACTACTTCAAAAGAAGCATGGGACACTTTAGAAAAGGTGTTCAAAGAAACCTCCAAACTCTACGTGCCGAGTTAGAGAGCATGAAGATGAAGGAGTCAGAAAATGTATCTGACTACATTACGCGGGTTCAGACCGTGGCAAATCAACTAAATCGAAACGGAGAAATGCTACCCGAGACGCGGGTTGTGGAGAAGATCTTGAGGTCGTTAACCGACAACTTTGAGAATGTTGTATGTGTCATAGAAGAGTCAAAGGACCTAGCGAAGTTCATGGTCGATGAGCTCGTCGGTTCTCTCGAGGCACACGAGCAACGTAAGAAAAAGAAGGAGGAGACACTCGATCAAGCGCTTCAGACTAAGGCATCAATAAAGAATGAAAAGGTACTCTACTCTCAAAATATTTAAGGTAGAGGTCGTGGGAGTCACAGAAATGGTCGAAGTGGTCAAGGCAACAATAATGAAGAAAATTATAAGGAGAAGAGACAGTCGAGCCAGGCAAATTGGCATGGAAGAGGACGCAATCAAGGATGCGGTCAAGGATATAATTTCAACGTTCAATGTTACAAATGTAAAAAATATGGCCACTATGCAAATAATTATAAATCCGACAAATGTTACAATTGTGGCAGAATGGAGCACGTTGCAAAAGCTTGTCGAGCCGGAAAAAGGGTGAAAGGAGCAACCAACCTAGCCTTGGAAGATGTAACAAATGAAGGTCTTCTCTTGATGGCTCAAGATGAAGAGAACATCAACAACGACATTTTGTGGTACCTCGACTCAGGGGCAAGCAACCACATATGCAGTCACGAGTACCTATTTAAAGAGATGCAAAAGATTGAAGATGGTCATGTGTCATTTGGAGATGCGTCAAAGGTCATGGTGTAATAGGGTCAATCCAAGATGTTTATTACGTACCAGACCTCAAGACCAACATATTGAGTATGAGGCAACTCACAGACAAAGGTTACTCGATATTCTTAAAGGACTGTCTGCTACACGTGAAGGATAAGCAAGGGCGTTTGGTTGCTCGAGTCGAAATAGGAAGAAATCGGATGTACATATTGAACTTAAGAAGCATACAAGAAAAGTGTTTGTGACTCGACGTAGAAGACAAGGCATCACTGTGGCATCTCCGTTTTGGTCACCTACATCATGGCGGCCTAAAGGAGTTAGCGAAGAGGAATATGGTACATGGGCTACCAAACATGGACTTTGAAGGAAAATGTTGTGAAGAATGCGTGCTCAGCAAGCATGCAAGAACCTCAATTCAAAAGAAGGCTGAATTTTGGGCTAAACAACCTCTCGAGTTGATCCATACAGATATATGTAGACCAATTACCCCCGAGTCCTTCAGCGGAAAGAGGTATTTCATTTCCTTTATCGATGATTACTCACAGAAAACTTGGGCTTACTTTCTGAAAGGAAAATCTGAGGCATTCGAGGTGTTCAAAAACTTCAAAACAATGGTGGAGAAGGAAACTGGTAGACACATCAAAGCTGTACGATCCGATAGAGGTGGAAAGTATACTTCGACGGCTTTCATGGAGTACAGCGAGGAGCAAGGCATAAGGGGATTTCTAACCGCACCGTACACCCCTCAACAAAATGGTGTGGCCAAGAGAAAGAACCGGACCATTCTCGACATGGTTCGCTCAATGCTCAAGAGCAAAAGAATGCCGAAGGAATTTTGGGTAGAAGTTGTGCAATGCGCCATCTACGTACAGAATCAATATCCACATGCGAAGTTAGATGATCAAACACCACAAGAGGCTTGGAGCGGACAAAAGCCTACAATCTCTCATCTCAAAATGTTCGGTAGTGTGGTTTATGCTCATGTACCAGATCAATGAAGAACGAAGCTCGAAGTTAAAAGCAAAAGGTATATCTTTATTGGATATGTTGAGAAGACAAAAGGATACAAACTACTTGACTCAATTAGCAAGATGGTGATAGTGAGTCACGATGTGCGAGTAAATGAAGCAAGTGAATGAGACTGGAACAATTCAACAGAAGTCAGAAAGCCTCTTTCTTTTCTCAGATTCAGGGTAAGATGTTGTGTGTGTAATGGTCTTTCTGTGCAAAAACTTGATAGAGTAAAAGGAGGATGTTTTATGGGTAATCCGCTATGTAGATTACACAGAATGTGGCATAATTCCCCTAGGGTAAAAATACCTTACAAACAAACNAAAGTATACTTCGACGGCTTTCATGGAGTACAGCGAGGAGCAAGGCATAAGGGGATTTCTAACCGCACCGTACACCCCTCAACAAAATGGTGTGGCCAAGAGAAAGAACCGGACCATTCTCGACATGGTTCGCTCAATGCTCAAGAGCAAAAGAATGCCGAAGGAATTTTGGGTAGAAGTTGTGCAATGCGCCATCTACGTACAGAATCAATATCCACATGCGAAGTTAGATGATCAAACACCACAAGAGGCTTGGAGCGGACAAAAGCCTACAATCTCTCATCTCAAAATGTTCGGTAGTGTGGTTTATGCTCATGTACCAGATCAATGAAGAACGAAGCTCGAAGTTAAAAGCAAAAGGTATATCTTTATTGGATATGTTGAGAAGACAAAAGGATACAAACTACTTGACTCAATTAGCAAGATGGTGATAGTGAGTCACGATGTGCGAGTAAATGAAGCAAGTGAATGAGACTGGAACAATTCAACAGAAGTCAGAAAGCCTCTTTCTTTTCTCAGATTCAGGGTAAGATGTTGTGTGTGTAATGGTCTTTCTGTGCAAAAACTTGATAGAGTAAAAGGAGGATGTTTTATGGGTAATCCGCTATGTAGATTACACAGAATGTGGCATAATTCCCCTAGGGTAAAAATACCTTACAAACAAACTGAATCCTTTTTCAAACCAGGAAGAGCAATAAACCTGATTCAATGAGGATCCAGGAGGTTTATAAGGTTAGTTTGTGGACATAATAAGGTCGGGGCTTATGAATTGTCAAACGTCAAACGTGGGTATCTCTAGCCCTTGCTGTTTGATTATCTACTAATCGAACTGTCTTGTCTTTCTTACTGCGCCTTTGCTAGCTTGATAGNCATTATTAGATGGAAAACTGTCTCAGAGGTAAAGAGTTTCATGTAAGGGACAGCTTATTAACGGTGAAGGTCAAAAAGCTCAAAATGCAAGACTAAATAAGGTATTTGGAAACGGTCTATATTCATACAAAATCAAAATCACATTAAGTGTATATTCATATACATTGCCGGTGTATACTCCTATAAGTCTATTAGACCATCGAAGTTGGAGAATCATCACTCGCTGCACCAACAACTGCACCAACAGACTCAGAAATTTCCGATGATGAAGATGAACCACAATAACCCAAAATGTGAAGTATGCGAAATTTGTATGACTCAACAAATTAGGTACACCTTGTATGTATTCTGGTAGATGCTGAAAATGTCAGCTTTGAAGAGGAGGTACGAAACACGAAGTGGCAAACTGCCATGGATGAGGAGATTAAAGCGATTCATCACAACAACACATGGGAAGGGACAGAATTACTGGAAGGAAGTCAGCCCATAGGTGTGAAGTGGGTATTCAAGAAAAAGATGAATGTTCAAGGCAAGATTGAGCGGTACAAGGCGCGACTTGTTGTGAAGGGATACAAAAAAAATGCAGGAATCGATTATGACAAAGTGTTTGCTCCCGTCGCTAGAATGGAGACAATCCGATTGCTCATTTCCCAAGCAGCTCAATTCAAATGGCCGATTTTTCAAATGGATGTCAAGTCAGCATTCTTGAATGGTGTACTTGAAGAAGAAGTATACCTCGAACAACCTCTCGGGTACATGAAAATTAGAGAAGAGAAGAAGGTACTAAAATTGAAGAAGGCGCTTTACGGGTTGAAACAAGCACTGCGAGCATGGAATACTCATATCGATACATACTTCAAAGAGAACGGGTACAAGCAATGTCCCCACGAACATTCACTTTACACAAAGAAGAGTGGAGGTAATGTGATACTTTTCGCTCTTTATGTCGATGACCTCATCTTCTCAGGCAACAATGATGAAATGATAGAAGAGTTCAAAAGCACAATGACACAAAAATTTCATATGACAGACTTGGGCTTGTTGAAGTTTTTCCTTGGTTTGAAGGTTAAACAAGGAGAGACAGATATTTTTATATCAAAGAAGAAATATGCAAAGGATATTTTGAAGAAGTACAAGATGAAAAATTGCAACCCGATATCAACACCAATGGAACCAGGCGCAAAACTCTCAAAGTACGATGAAGGAGAACGAGTAGATGCAAATAGGTACCGGAGCTTGGTGGGAAGCCTTCGCTATCTTACATGCACAAGGCCAGATCTTTCATTAAGTGTCGGCATAATAAGCCGGATCATGGAGGAGCCAATTTATTCACATTAGAAGGCGTTGAAGCGAGTCTTACGATACATCCAAGGAACTGTGTCACTTGGGTTACTCTACTTAAAAACAGAAGATTACAAGTTAATCGGTTACTCTGACAGTGATTGGTGCGGAGACATAGACGATCGAAAAAGTACATCGGGTTATGTATTCTTCATAGGCAACACAACATTTACTTGGCTTTCAATAAAACAACCGATCGTGACACTCTCGACGTGCGAAGCTGAGTATGTAGCAGCATCTTAGTGTGTGTGTCACGCAATATTGCTTAGAAATTTGTTGAGTAAGATAGAGCTAAAGCAACGAGGTGCAACCGTAATACAAGTTGACAACAAATCAGCAATTGAGTTGGCCAAGAACATAGTGAACCATGAAAGAAGCAAACACATTGACTTTCGATTTCATTTTATCCGAGATCATGTGAAGGAAGGAAACGTGGAATTGCTGCATGTGGCAAGTTAGGATCATGTTGAGGACATCTTTACAAAACCGCTACCGAAAGTAATTTTTGACAAATACAAGAGGATGGTTGGCATTACCGATGGCAGAAACATTTAAGTTTATGGGGGAGTTTGGTTGGAATAAACTTAAATGAAAAGGGTAGTTTTAATTTTTTTTAATTTTAGTAAGTTTGAATTTCAAAGAGAAGGCAAAAGAAGGAAAAAATGAAAGACCAATAACTACGTGAGGAATAGCGGGCCAATAACTCTTTGAGAGTTGGTTAGAAAAGGATGGATATGGGTTAGAAAATGATGGCAGATGGATAGCCAATTTTAGCCGTTAGAAAAGTTAGAAATTAGTTTGTTTTCCATAGTAAAATGTATACAAGAACGGCGAGTAGAAAGTTGAGAGAGAAATTGTCTCATTTAAGTACAGTGTAGTAGAAAAAAAAGTTTTTCAGAACTCCTTGTCTCTTTGTCTCTCCCCTCTCGACATCTCTTTCACAGTTTCGTGAGTGTTATTTTAACAAATTAGTATCAGAGCGAGCTTTTATTTTATCATTTTTGAAGGTATTTTCTCTCTCCTTCCATAGCCGTTTTGGGACGTTCTTCCCCTTTTTCCTCTCTTGTGACCTTCTGCTCTATATCTCTCCCATCCCATGGATCTTGTCGACGACGAATAAAACGCAACATAGTAACTCTCTTTGCCAGTGACTTATCCAAGCTCATCTCTGGTAGATATTGTCTAGTTTTTCCTTCTGGCTTCCACTAAAGGTTTTTTAAATGCCTAAGGAGAGGTTTCCACACTCTTGTAAAAAATGTTTCGTTCTCCTCCCCAACCAATGTGGGATCTCACAATCCACTTCCCTTCGGGGACAGCATCCTCGCTGACACTCGTTCTCTTCTCCAATCAATGTGAGATCCCCCAATCTACCCCCTTCAGGACCAGCGTCCTTGCTGGCACACCACCTCGTGTCCACTCCCTTTCGGGACTCTCAGCCTCCTTGTTGGCAGACCACCTCATGTCAACTCCCCTTCGGGGTTTAGCCTCCTTGCTGGCACATTGCCCCGTGTCTAGCTCTGATATCATTTGTAACGGTTCAAGTCCACCGCTAACAAATATTATCCTTGGATCATTACAGTAAAAGAATTTTAACATATGGTATATTATTATTTGATAATTATTGTTGATGATGAAGGTGATAGAAAGGTGCCCAATTGATTGACATTTTTGGTGCATGTGATATACTTTATCATTAATAATTAATTTTTGTAAATATAGTTAACAGTAAAAAAAAAAGTATATAACAAATAAATATGGAGTCCTTGTTCCTTGATATTACTAACTATGGTAACTTATTAAAAAGATGAAAAAAAAAATATCTCAAATATAATAATACTACCTAGTTTTAAGTATAATTTTAATTTAATTCTTTTATCGAACTTTTTTAGTTTTGAGATTACTTTTTATTTTATTCTTATATTTCAAAATTTACATTTTTCTCACATTTTACTCTCACGATCAAAATTTTCTCATTTTATTAATTCTTATTAAAAAAAAAATTATCTTCAATTCATGAGATTTTAAGATTATTTTTTAAACTATCTCGAGGTATTTTTTTTAGTAACCTTACAAATATCATTTTTTTCGTAATATAATGTAACGATCCTAAATTTCTATATATTCATAATCGCTCGAACATATCATGTTATCTCTTAATGTGAAAATATAGCTCTTAAATAAACATCATTCATAACATAAATTTTGCAAACATTCCGAACAACTTCAAACTTCTAGAAAACACTGCCGGTCTTACATGTTTCAAAACATAAGGCTGGAATTCAAAACAATAAAGACAATCACAAAATAAAATAATTTAAATGATGAAATGCAAATGTCCTATTCTAACTAAGACTAAAATTAAATATGCAACTATTCTAAGCACATGTGACAGTCTCTTAGTCGTGGTGTCGTCGTCATCCATACATGAGCTCCTTGCATTTACTTGAAAAATGATATGACACACCGCCTGAGTATTTTGAAGAATACTTAACAAGTGACCCCACTATGGTCATGCTAATGCTAACACACGCAATCATGCTCTTATGACCTATCTCTAGCTCTAGGGGTGGCCTCCAGTCTCGGACTACAGTACTTTCCTATACCTGACTCACATGTGCGACTGTGAATCCCTAGGGGGCTCGCACACCCCCTTGTACCCTCTCTAGTCAAGCTAATCTGCAGCGACTTCCGGAGATCAAGAAACCCTTGGTGTCATGCTCCTCATGAACACCCTACTCGTCATACTGTGCACGTCCACACTCATCATCTAAGAGAAGTATCCTATGCTTATGAACATACAACATGTTCCTCTAAATTAATCCCACGTTAACATCTATTCTGACAAAACCCTCTAGTTTCATCTCTTTGTTACACTGACATCATTCTCGTGCTCTTAAGATAAGAAGGATAGTCTTCCGAAAATAATACAAACACCATCTACTCCTAATTGCCCAACAACAATAATACATTTGGATCAAAATATCAAAAGAACATTTTATGATTTGGAAGATGTGCTTTCCATCTTTATTTCATGAATCAATCTTATATTTGAAAATGAATTCCAATAATTTATAAACCAAACAATTTGGAATATCCTCCGTTTCAAAATGACATATCCTCAGTTTGATAAAAATCAAGCAAGAAATAAATCTCAAAATAAAAATTCTGATCATTGGGAACGCGTTAATCAACCATGCAATTAATCAATGTATTATTTTTTATCCATAAAAAATATCATTGGGAACGCGTTAATAACCATGCAATTAATCAATGTATTATTTTTTATCCATAAAAAATATTTTTCTTTGAAAAAAATTAAATTGAGTAGGTGTGAATTTATGTTTTTTAACACTATTTATAAATATTATTATTATTATTCTTGGCCAGTCCAGCCACACAAATATTAGAATCAATTATCAATCTTTAATATGATATGATATTTGCAAATGTGTTGAATTGGATTCAAATTATGACCATGAACGACAAAAAAATCTCGTGTGATCAAAAAAGTCGACTCGAACGGTGAGAACAAAGGTGATCAAGTATTTTCTTCTACTAACAATGTTCTAATAAATAGTATTAAAAGTTTTCGTTATGAGATGATGATTGTTATTGTATCATGTCTGAGTACACCCTTATCATTTAGAATATCCTATATTCATAGAGCAAACAATAAATAAGTCTCAAAATCAAAATTGGGATCTTTCCAACTTCTTCATCAATATATTTCTGTAAAAATATATATTTTTTATTTTATAATTGCCTTTACAAATATATTTTTCTTTTATAATTCCTAAAAAAAAAATTGTGAATTTATGTTTTTTAACGCACTCATAAATAAATAAATAAATAAATATATATATATATATATATATATATATATATATATATATATTTTTTCTTAACTCTGGCCAGTCCAGCTACCGGAGAATCACATCATATTGGAATCACATTAACAATCTTCTACGAGATATATGATATTTGCACATGAATTTAATTGGATTCAAATTATGACCGTGAATTGTAAAGAAATTTTGAATAATCATAAAATTCGGCTCGAGCGGTGAGAACAAGGGTGATCAAGTATTTTCTTATGTTAACCGTACTCCAATGAGTAATATTAAATGTTTTCGTTATGAAACTATTAAAGTCAAAGCTGATGATGTGATTGTTCTTAGATCATGTGTGAGTACACACCCGATCCTACCTCGATAGAGTTTGTACATGATTACTATGTACTTTGCATGATTCATTTTGAAAAACTTAAATAATGTAGTCTATAAAGAATCACAATATTTCAAATGTTACAATTATTACATGATCCAGGCCAAAGAAAATTAAAAATATCAACAATAGAATTCAAACGTAACCAAATAGATTTTATGTCCCTTACCCACTCAAACATATAAGAAACTTTATCATTTTTAATTTGATAAAATTTGTAATAGAGAAATTGTCAAATTTATAGATTTGAGGGGATCGGGATTAAATCATAGACACAAAGTCTTTGGTGAGTAGATTATAAATACCCACAAATTATTAGTAAAAATTAAATTGGGTAAGTGTGAATTTATGGTTTTTAACCTTATTTATAAATATTATTATTATTATTCGCCAGTTCAGCCACATAAATATTGTATTCACATAATCAATCTTTGATATGATATGATATTTGCAAATGTGAATTATGACCATGAACGATAAAAAAATTTCGTGTGATAAAAAAAGTCGACTCGAGCCGTTAGAATAGAGGTAATCAAGTATTTTCTTCTCCTAAGGGAAACTATTAAAGTTAGAAGATGATAATGGTGATTGTTATTGGACCATGTATGAGTACACACTTATCCTAATGGGTTTGTACATTTGGAATATGTTAGATTCATGATCAAACAATAAATAATTCTCAAAACAAAAATTGGGATCTTCTCAACTTCTTTATCAATATATTTATGTAAAAATATATATTTTTTATTTTATAATTGCCCTTTAAAAATATATTTTCTTTTTATAATTCCCAAAAAAAAAAATTATATTGGATGTGAGTTTATGTTTTTTAACATATTCATAAATAAACAAATAAATAAATAAATAAATAAATAAATATATATATATATATATATATATATATATATTTCCCTTAACTTTGGCCAGTCCAGCTATATAAATATTGGAATCACATGATATGAGAATGACGTGATCAAGATATATGATATTTGCACGTGAGTTTAATCGGATTCAAATTATGACCATGAATTGTGAAGAAATTTTGAGTAATCAGAAAATTCGGCTCGAACAGTCAGAACAAAGGATCAAGTATTTTCTTATGCTAACAATGCTCCAATGGATAACATTAAACGTTTTCATTATGAAACTATTAAAGTCAAAGCTGATGATGGTGATTGTTCTTAGATCATGTGTGAGTACACACTCGATCCTACCTCGATACCAAATGAATTTGTACATGATTACTATATACTTTTCATGATTCATTTTGAAAAACTTAAAAAATGTAGTCTATCAAAATCACTATATTTCTTGCTTGAATTATTACATGATCAAGACCAAGAAAATTAAAAATGTCAGCAACATAATTCAAACCTGCCAAACAAACTGACAAATAGATTTTATGTAGCTTGCCCACTCAAACATATCAATTTGTAAACTTTATTATTTTGAATTTGATAAAATTTGGAAACTTTATTTTTAATTTGATAAAATTTGAGGGGATGGTGATTAAATCATAGCCACAAATGTCTACCCACAAATTATTAGTAAAAATCACATTCGTGGATGTATGAAATTGAGATCTAAAATTGAAAAGTTTCCCTTATAAATCCGAGACATTTATAAGTTTTATGCAATTTTTGTGGTAGATTGCATGGGAGTTATTCAATCAAGCCTTGATCAAGTTCGACTGTGAGGTGACTCAATTTAGAACAAGGTCCAAATCTTTCTTCTATCTATTCGATCTAAGAGTTAATCTGGTTCTAGTCTTATTTCTTTGGTCAGAATTTTTGTGTGCATCCGAGTCATTCAATCAAGCCTTGATCAAGTTCGATTGTGAAGTGACTCAATTTAGAACAAGGTTCCAAATCTTGTTTCTATATATTTGATCGTAAGAGTTAATCTGTTCTAACCTTATCTCTTGGTTGATAGAATTTTTGTGTAGGGGGTGTTAATTTCTTTGATTCGAGCGTCCTTCTTCAACAAAAGTTTTGGGATGATGATTAGGGTTGACTTATCAATTTAGTATCAGAGGTTGTATCTTTTGCATCTTTATGGCGACTCTAGAATTGATTTTATGTTCATTTCGGCTGTTGTTTATCTTCTTTAAATCTGTCTATTTATTTTCTTGCTGTCATTTCCACCATTCTTCGTCATCTTTTCACCTTATTCTCATATTTTCTTCGATCACATTTAGATCATGTAAAAAAAATACTTTTCATATTTGTTCTTAAAATTGTGATTATAAATGGTCCTTATCATTTATTTTTGAATCGTTTACTTGAAGATAAAATAAACTTCTATTCACATCTCTTCTTAAACCATAACAGTTGTGATTGATATTTTTTTTCCTTATAATTTATAACCGGTAAATAACTTCTCAATCTAAATAAGAAAATTAGATCATTCTCACAATCTTAACTATCTTTCCTTTTTTTAATTCATTTTTGTTTGGAATAAATATAATATCTTCTAGTCCCTAATTTGTTCATTTCTGTATTCTGTTGTTATTTCATAATATGTTGTTTTTATAACATTGCTTTATTCCTATATTAGTTTAATAATAATTTAGTCACCCTTTCAAATAACCTACCAAAAGAATTTTAGTCATTCTCCAAATAGCCTTACGTTTGTGAAGAAATCTCGTTTGGGAAGAAATATCGAGTGATCAGAAAAATCGGTTCGAGCGGTGGGAACAAAAGTGAAAGTATTTTATTTTGTCTCCAATAAGATATTAAACGTTTCGTTACGAAACTATTAAAGTCAAGGCTGATGGGGTTGTGAATTTATGTTTTTTTTAGATATTCATAAATAATATTATTATTTTTCCTAATTTTGGCTGGGTCTACCAACATAAATATTGTAATCACATGATCCACAACCTGATAACATGTTTGTAAATGAACGGAATGAAACTTTTAAAGTTAAAGCTATGGTGTTCCGATCATGTGTGACACTTGATCCTACTCTCTACCAAATTGGTTTGTACATGATTACTATGTCCATTCGATAAAGGATCTCAAAAAATCTTAAAAATGTATTCTCGATACAGTAGTACACCCAACAACAATCGAAACAGAGATTTTATCAAAATCTCATACAAAGAACATTGGAACTAATGGTTGATGGAAGATGTGTTTTTTCATGAATCCAGATCGATTTCACTAAAAATGAACTCCAACTATTTCTAATTGACAAAATTTTAGAATATCTTCGATATCCTTTCACTTTGACGGGAAGCAAACAATCTCGAAATCAAAACCATTGCCAATGATTTAATAAATGTATTATTTGTTATCCATACAAATATATATTTTTTTTTATAGTTGTCTTTAAAAAAAATATACTTTTTCTAATTTCCTAAAAAAAATTAAATTATGTGGATTTTTAACCATATTCATAAATATTATTATTATTTTTCATAATTTTCTGGTTCAGCCACACAAATATTGGAATCACGTGATTAATTAATATGATATTTGGAGTCGAATTGGATTTGGATTCAAACTATAACGAAGAAATCTCGTGTCATCAGAAAATCAACTCGTTATGAATAAAGGTGATGAAGTATTTTCTTCTAATCCGTGCTCCAATAAGTAGTATTGAACCTTTTGGTTATGAAACTATTAAAGTGAAAGCTGATGATGGTGGTGATTGTATTATAAAACTAAATCAAAGCTGATGATGGTGAAGGTTGTCATGGTGTTTTGACAACCAATTTTTATGCCTAGAATGACGGCAAATCACTTATATGGTCGCCCATATATATTATTGTATTGGATTTAATCTTCCCTTCTGCTAACAATACTAGTTCTACTGATATAGTCTCTCCATTACCTACCCTATGTGGCTCGACGACACAGTAGACTGTAAAGCCTCTCACGGCCAGGGCAGCAGGTCCCGCCTATGTTGTCATGTAACCGAGGTGCTGTTGGCTACTCGTAAATGCAACCAGTTCCCATGTCTGGCCTTAGTTGGAACTCTCTGCAATAGCTCTCTTTCCACCCCTCCCACTGTTAGCCAATAGCCAATATTGTTAGTTGCCTAACTATAGTGTGCCTAACTATAGTCATGCAACACAGCTAATCTTTCTAGTCGATCTCCTAAACTTTCAAATCAATAACTACTAAATCTTTTCAATCGATCTCCTATACTTTCATATTAATAACTACTAAATAATTATCCTAAAATTGCTCTAGGTTAATAACTTCTTTTTCTAAGTTAAACTCACAAGCCACAAGCTTTGTATGTCTAATCGAACAAGACAATAAGAGAAATGAACCGGAGGGTCAAAAGAAGACTTTGCAAGTGTATCATGAGTGTGAGAGTGAGTAGGACAATTACAAGTCAAGATCAAAAACAATTATTGGTTGAAGCCAAGACTCCCCTTCAAGCTCAAGAGTGTCGTGGGTGACACATCAATGAGGGTAGTTCTACCCGTCATGAAGCAAGAACCAAACTCATTTTTCAAGGGCTTGAGAGTCCTAAATGTGGACAAGAGATAAATAGAAGACACATCAAGTTGGGTGTCTTCCAAAGAACCATTTGCATTAGCTTGGTTACAAGCAAATAAGTTGAGGTCAGATAAGACATGCGTCGACCAAGTGTCAAGTTGAGCACAATGCAAGTCTTTATGAGAGGATGACATTGCTATAGAGAGGCAACCAAGTTCAAGTGGGGAAGAGCCCGAGTGATTACTCACCCGATAGACGTGCTCCGAGGAGCGAGCACACATGTATTTCTTGAGCCACCTATTGCCTAAGATAGGTGGCTTCACAAGAGTATCACGACCAATATCCGCTCAAGAATAGAGCATTAGGTTGGAAATAAAGGAAGAAGAGAATGAATCTACGAGATGACTGAGAGAAGCGTCAATTCAGCGATTGCCACATGAAGGTGGCTAAGTGAGGGTTGGCTGGAGTGTAGTGCCAACGGGAAGGAAATATGTTAAAAGTTTTGATTTTGCTTCTGTTTTGAGCAACTCAGAGAATACAAGGGTTGAGGTCAAGGTGTCCACGTTTGGGGCACACTCCCCCTAGCTAAGGTGAGGATGTCGATGCTAGTTAGTTTTGTCATGGTTTTTCTGGTGAATCTCAGGTCAAGTTCGAGAGAAAGGTGAGGGAGACCCCAGGTGGGATAGCCAACAACAATTGGACAAGTTATTTTGTCATGTTTATGTCGCGAGTCTCAAAGACCGAGGGAAGGTCTAACAGTGGGATAACTCATAAATAGTGTAGTTTCCATATTCATTTTAAAGCAATCAATTTCCAACAAGTTAGTTAGCAATGAGTCTGAAGTTTGGGTCATCATCAAGAACGATGTCATACTAAGTAGGGAAGATTGTCATAATTGTGTCCCAAAAAACTCATTGAGGACAATAACTAGTTTAAGTGGGGAATAATGGTATGGTTTGTGACCCTCACATAGTGACAAGACAAAGCGATGACCCTCAAATGGCGCTCATCTAACCAAACGAGGGCCAAAATAGATGAGTACCATGATGTGGTCGAAGAGGACGGTGCATCATCTAACACACCATAGAGATATGCATTAAAGTTAGGCTGAGGCATAAATAAGATGGAGGCAACGATACTGACCTGAGTATCAAAGATAGGCATAATAAGAGTTGGGTAGATGATAAGGATCATGATGTTCCAAATATTCCAATTAGACCTATTACACGATCCAAGGTCAAAAAGATTCAACAAGCATTCATTCTTCATTTACAAAATTGGATAGGCTCGAATCAACCTTTATTTCATGTGTTACAAACTGATTGAATTGAGAAAGTACCATTTAGAACTTCAGAAGTGAATATTTGGACGATTGAAGTAACAAATGAGGTTGTTATCACTTATTCATAATTTGTTAAAAAAAAACTTTATTTATTATTTTAATTTTATAATTTATTGTAATGGACAAATGGGTTGGAAGTTAGTTGTCAAGGAAGTTCATTGTCAAGGTGGTTAACTTCTTTTTATGTTTGGAGATTTTAAGGGCATTTGAAGAGTTAAAAGTTTCATTTGTGGAGAAACTATAAATACCCACAAATAACTATGTAAAAGATAATTTTTTATTAATGAAATTGAGATCTCAACTTTCACTCTTAGAAATTTGAGATCATCTTATCGTTTCTAAGTTTCAAATAATTCTTGTGGTAGATTGCATCCGAGTCATTCAATCAAGTCTTGATCAAGTTTGATTGTAGGATAACTCAATTTAAAACCGGTTCCAAATCTTGCTTCTAGATCTTTGATCTGAAGAGATAATTTAATT
This sequence comes from Cucurbita pepo subsp. pepo, assembly GCF_002806865.2. Classification (NCBI taxonomy): domain Eukaryota; kingdom Viridiplantae; phylum Streptophyta; class Magnoliopsida; order Cucurbitales; family Cucurbitaceae; genus Cucurbita; species Cucurbita pepo. Next base: position 6,083,465 of record NC_036640.1, read on the forward strand.
CTCATCTTATTTGTTGGTTGATCCAAATTTTGTATATAAATGTGTTAATTTATTTGATTCAAGGGTTTCTTGCTTCAACAAGGATTATGATTGTTTTATCGGTAGGACTCTGGGCCTTAACCTCAAAAGTTAAGTTCATCTACATGAAATATGAATGCTCACCAAATTTGGTGTCAATCGAACATCGGACGAACGCTCCATGAGACTGTATGATCATTTGTCAAAATCACTTCTACTCTAGGAAGATTGAAAATGCATAAAAAAAAAAATGTACCTTAGGGGGAGGAAAGTATTAACTCGCCACCATTTTTAGGCCTTATGGTCTAAGCGAGCTACCCTGTAACACATACGTGTGTCATACTGACGGTGAAAGTTGCAAATAGGGCATGAATGTGTGTGTTGTAAAATGGAATTGATCAAGGAGGCTCGTAGAAGGTCAATGGTAAGTCTTTTAAATTTAGCATGGCTTGAACTGTTGAACAATTCTTGCTTGTAGAATGCAACAAGGATTGGGAAACCGGTTAACAACGTGGATGGATCATAGTTAGCCTTATAACATGTACTAAAATGTTATGTTTAAATCATTTTGTTATTGGATTATAAATGAGATGCTTACCAAGTATATACACACGTGCATGTTACTCTATCTTTCTTGAAGATGAAACCTGAGATATTTGAAGTTGATGATAGCTATGAAGTATATTAGACTTGTCTCGTAGATTTTCATTGTGTTTTAATGTGTTACGTAAAGACCTATGTCTACTTTTTATTAAATATATTTCTCCTACGATATTTTACTATTTTTATTTTCCTTTTTTTACTTAATTTTTAAGCACTAACCCTTCTCTTGTTTAGACATATGAGAGATCGTTATAGGCAATCACATGACATATTCTTCCGACACGGATAAGAGGGTAGTTTATGTGGTGAAGAGTGAACTTAAATTGACTATAGCTAATGACGTTTACTCATCAAACACATTTCAAATTTAGACTCGTAGTAGACACTTTAAAAACCTAGTTGCACCTTTTAAATTAAAATAATAATAATAATAAATATGATTATTTGATTCATTTAAGTTACATTTTCGCACCTACAAATTTGGAAAGATTAAAATGTTATTATAGCTTTGAAAAGTTTAGAACATACGGTTAAGAATGTGAAATAGAATTGGAATCCAAGGTGTGTATTCTCATTGATATTCACAATTTTTAATAGGATACAACTACTAATTAATATCTCCTCGAAAAATATAAACTAATTAAATAGTGAAAATAAAATAAAATATAATACAAAACAAATGATTAAAAAAAAATATTAAAGGAAAGAATATTAAGATATAATAGGTAAGATATATTTCATAACTAATATATTCTCCAAATATTATAACAATAAAATTTTAGAATTAAAATATTATTATAGCGATTTTGAAAAATATTTTGAAAAATATTTTGTATAATTTAGTAAAAAATGAGTAGTGATTTTATCATCGATGGAAGGCGGGTACGTAAGGAAAGAAATCTGAGGTGGAATCCACGTCAGCAAACGTGGACACTGGATTGGAAGTGTGGTTCCATTTCAGGGAGAGAATAAGGAGAGAGAGAGAGAGAACAGAATATGGAATGCGATGCTCTTCTAAGCGCGAAACCGATGGAATGGAATTGGAAAACTGGCGATTCTGAGTGAATTTAGTGCGCAACAGCCGCTAAACGCTACCCCTGTCCAGATTCATTCCTTCTTTAATTCCTTCCTTCTCTAATTCCTTCTTCTCTGGCTGCCTCATCACTCTTCTCTCTTCAGGGTATTATCTGCTTTTCTTTTTTGGGTATTATCTCCTTCTCTCACTCTCCCATCGTTAATCTATTTATTGTTTCTTTCTTATTTCTTCTTCATACCACCACTCTTTGCAAATGTACGTTTCTTTATATGCCTGTTCATCTGCTGGAACCTTTTTTTTGCATGTCATTTGTTAATTTGGATCTTCCGTTTCAGCGTGTTTTGTGAGTTGATTGGGATGATTTTGAATCTGTCTCCTTAATGGATTAAAATCAAGTTATTCAATTGTCGTAGCTCTTATGAATCCATTAACATCGTAACTCACAACAATGGTTGCTAATGGAACTTATGAGCAATGATATTCTTGCCCATCGGCTTTGATTCTAGGCACTCTTCATTCTGCATTTCGCTTTACTCTCTTAGCTATATGATTTTTCCATTTTTTAGCTTAAGAGAGAAATGCACAACATCCTTCTTGTTGTGAAATTTTTCTTAGTTTTACCTTTAGATTATACAAAAATAATAGAAGGCTAGGTCCTGGTTTTAAAAGGATGGTTTTCTGACGTTTTAAGTCCACATTAAAGTTGAGGAACAAATAAAATGGAGTTGGAGATGGAAAAAGTGCAACAATCAATGTTATTTTCAATATCTATTATGGCCCGTACGAAGCTACATGTAATGACCCAAGTTCACCACAAGCAGATATTGTCCTCCTTGGTTTTCCCTTTCACGCTTCCCCTCAAGGTTTTTAGAATGTCTCTCCTAGGGAAAGGTCTCAACACCCTTGTAAAAATGTTTTGTTCTCCTCCCGAACCAATGTGGGATCTCACAATCCACCCTCCTTTGGGGCCAACGTCCTCACTAACACTCGTTTCCTTCTCCAATCGATGTGGATCCCCCAATTCACCCCTTTCACAGCCCAGTGTCCTTGCTGGCACACCGTCTCATGTATGCTCCCCTTCGGGACTCAGCTTCCTTGTTGGCACATCACCCGGTCTTTAACTCTAATACCATTTGTAACGGCTCAAGCCCACCGTTAGCCGATATTGTCCTATTTGGTCTTTCCCTCAAGGTTTTTAAAACGGCTAGGGTGAGGTTTCCACACCCTTATAAATAATGTTTCATTCTCCTCCCCAGCCGATGTAGGATCTCACAACACATATCTCTTCATCACCAGCCAATGGTTTTATCTTCCTAATAGTAGAACTTATGAGTCAAACAAAACCTTCTTAAAATAACATAAGATAATAAAATTGACAAATGGGTCATTGGAGAACAGGCACTGGCATAGGTAGTATAATATCCTCAAATAGCACATAAATATACAAATGAGCGTGTGAGGTTTGCAGAGTACAAAGCATCGGCTTTCCAACGTCCATAAGAAAATTGGGTGGGGGCGGGCAGCAATCCACTTCAGGAAAATGAGATTAATCAAAACTAAGAGTCGTGTATAAGACCTAGTCCTGTTTATACACTAACTGCTTAGTGATTATTATTCATCATGTTTTCCAACCATTTCACCTGTCAAAGAAGTACAATAACAGAAAAGAAAGTATGCTTCGAGGACCAAGAAACAGACGTGCCTTGTGGGAGAAGAACTAAAGAAAAGTTCTGCTTTGTCATTTTCTGTGAGAAATATTTTTAAAAAATTCTTTATTATCTAAAAATATGCGTTTTTTGTTGTGAATGGCTGACTGATAAATCTAGCTTCTGTTCTGTTCCCCACCTGTATCCTCCCATCTAGAACTTACAACTTCTGATTCTTAAGGTAAAACATTCATTTCAACATCAATCAATATGGAACCTCTACTTTCATTTATAGGATTATAATATTAAGGATAGCTGTTTGTTTTCCTATATATCACAAGATAATGTGAATCACTAGAATGTGACAGTAAAAGATATTACAGTAATAAAAAATGAAAGTAGATCATGCACAAACAAATTGCAGCGTGCATTATGCATATATGAAAGTAGATCGTACGGATATGATCGAGAGAATAGATTTTACCAGTTTCTTCTTCAAAGAAGAATGAGATCTTTCTTTGAGTTGAATGAAGAGAATCTGAACCATGAACACTATTTTTCTGTGAAACCAAGCCACACATTGCCTTAATGCTATTAGGATGCAGAATAAGATTCATATAGAATTTCCATTCTAGCAAAACCTATGCTAAGTGAGGTTAAAGGAGAGTGAAAAAGAGAAACAATAGACTGACTTTACAGTCCATTGAATTGAGGTATAACCCAAGAAACCGAATTTGGGGGCTTCGTACATATAAGGATTAAGTATAATGTGATTGTGGACACATAATGCGGATATAATCAGTTAGTTTTCCGAATCTAATCGAGTTTATAAAATGTTTTAGATGGTAAGATGTTATTGGACAAGGACATTACAGTCAGATAACTGGGCGATCCTTTCTCACTCTGCACCCCTTACTGGCAAAGGCAGCTATAAGATTAAGAAGAGATGGGGTTTTCTGTTTTCTATTTCATTTTTGTGAAAAATGATGCCCCTTTTTGTTGAATCTACACCCCTTGCTATGGTCAGTGCCATTTTAAATGTCCTATAAGTTTGCTTTTGGTTACTACATAACATATCTGGAGCGGGTGCAAACAAGCCTCACTGTTTCATGCATTAGGTACTTGAATCTGAACTTGTAGGGAGAGTGCTGGGTAGCAGTGTCGAGCCAGATGCATTTTTTGGTGTCATGGTCGGTCTACTAGTTTTAAATATATGAAGTTGTTTCTATTAGATAATGCAATCAAAATTTCCTAGCCAACTTCTACGCACAATTTCTTTTCTCATGGTATTTTTATCTACTAAAGTTCATAATTATCATTTGCAGTCACGTTGTAGTAACTGAAGATTTCTTCTGCTTTTTTTTCTTAACTACTTGTCATGTTACATGCGATAATATTCAGTCTTAAATTTTGACCATTATTGTAATTTTCTCATCAATTTTTTTTATTTTTCTCATAACCCAGTCTTTTTGTTCAATTGTCATATGCTATAAAATTTACTTCTAAATTGTAGGCTGTAGCAATGAAGTGAAGGAATGAAAATGATCTTAAGTTGACAATGACTTAATAGTAGCAATCCCGATTTGATGATAGTACGGAGTTCTAGATGAAGTATATTCTGCATAACTTATAACGTTGTAAAATGATCAATTGTAGAAATAGAAGATCATCACTCAAATGTCTGCTGTGGGAAATGGAAATAATATTTTCTGGCACAACTGTCCTGTCGGAAAGCCTGAAAGGGAGAAACTTCTCGACCAAAAAGGTTGTGTTGTCTGGATCACAGGCCTTAGTGGATCAGGTCTGTTCTCATTTCTGTATTACACATTAGTCATATAAGAATAAAATGTTGCATTTTTTTGTCCTGAACCTTGCTCATAGTATTGTCCTTTTTTATGGACTGACGTTTTGAAAGACATCATAAGCCATTTTCTGTTGTTGCAGGGTGCTTTATTAGATTCCAGAGGAGATTAAGTGATGAATTGATTTAGTAGTGGCTTCACTATTTGTTACATTTGCCATTGGCTTGTATTTCTTAGCAGCACCATAGATAGATATATATATATATATATATATACATACGAGGATGACAAACCAACTGATAAACGAAAGTACAAGAGAGGGTCACTAGAAAGTAGGATCGCTCAAGACAAAGGAGCCTAAAAAAAGGCAAAATGAAAATATACAGAATGTGGCTCCAGTTAACAATTTAAAATAACATAATTACACACACACAAAAAAAAAAAGCAGAGGAAACCCAAAGTCACACTCCAAAGCTCTTTCGAAGATTTATCAATATCTTTGAAACTTCTATTTTTCTTGAGACGCCTCCTGTCATAGAAGCCATTCTTTTGGTCTAAAAGGAGGATGGTCAACACCTCCTACAGCATACCTTGACATCATTATTAGGAGTCAAACTAACACCAATTGTCTCAAGAAATCTAATGCAAAATTTTCTGACATAATGACATCTCCATGCAATATTATCTAGATCCTTAGATCCTTGATTATTCAAAACGCACAGCTAAGGCCTGAAACCAAAGACGAGGATCTCTGGACGTAGTCCAAGGTGGTAACCTTCCCAAAGAAACCAACTAAGAGAAAAATCTGATTCGATTAAGGATTTTATTTTAGCCTCCTAGAGGTTTGCAGCCAAAAAGGAAGATTAAGGGATAGAGTATCCTGCTGGGTATATACATACAATCCAGAAGCTCAAAAGGATCAAGGATGAAAATCAAGGGGAGCAATCCTGCTGGATATATACATACATATGCAACATACATATGCATTGAACCTAACTTTCACTGGTTGACAATTTTATAGAAAAACATATGATATCCTATATGTATTGAACGAGTTGACATGCACTGCTAGCTCATTCACTTGAATTGAAAATCAATAGTCTAGAGTGTTTCCAAATTTGAAATCATAAAATCTGAACAGAAACATAGCATCCATTTCCAAAGTTTGAATTGGAAGAGGAGATGAAAATCATCACCATCACCGGTGATCGAAAGTAAAAGAAGGGTGCTATAATTGTACATACGCACAAAAGAAATCACGTCCATGTATTGCATTTCTTGAGTAGTCTAGAGCTAGAATTTTCTGCATTATATCAGTAATGCACAGAGTTCCTTAAGAATTTCCAAATATCTATAATAATTTAAAATGGCATATATATCAGGTTGTTAGAAATGGGACTACAGAGCATTCAATTTCTTTTTCCCTCTTAATATTCTAGATATCCCTGTTACTGACTCTTAAGGAACCAAATTGTCTATCTGTTAACATGAACTGGACTGTTATTTTGGTTCAATTTTTCACTTGCTTGGTGGCCTACTGATAAAAGACGAGATAAAAATATGTTTTTTTTGCAAAGCGACAAACCAGCACACTTATAATCTTTAGTAAACTGTCTCCTACATTCTGTTTGAAATTTCTTAATTTGTTTTGTGGTTTACGGTGCTTGCTTCTAATCTTTGTGCCTTTCAGGTTCAAATCTTAGAGGGTAGCTCATTAATTTTCAATCTCTTTCTTATTTTTGTATAAATAATTTTGTTACTTGTAAAAAAGATGACATGTGAATGCAGATTCAAGGTAGACTATATCATTTTAATAGTGTTATAAAACGCTTCCAATAAAAGGGTTGTGGGAGAAGCAATAAGGAAGGGTGGATGAAATAATAGATGTGTCTACATTTGGCAAATTTCTCACTTGAGGAAAAAATAAACATTCTTATTAATGCTGTTCCTTCAAACATTTTTCTTCTACATATTTCTATTTTATCTTTCAGGGAAAAGCACTGTAGCTTGCTCATTGAGTAGAGAGCTTCATGCGAGAGGGAAGATTTCTTATGTGCTAGATGGAGACAACCTTCGACATGGACTAAACAATAATCTTAGTTTTAGTGCTGAAGATCGTGCTGAAAATATTCGCAGAGTTGGTAAGTATGTTTCCTTTTGAAGTAGTATTCGAATTTGACTACAACATTCATCAGGATCTTTATTTCATGTTAGATGAACCTAAAAACAACATCCACCATATAACTTGTCTAATTTTATATCATGTGATAAATTTTGAGCATCACAGTGCATATGTTCTGTTGTAATTTGTCTCACTGAGTTGGTAGTTACTATTCCTTTGAAAGATTATTGTTTTATGAGAATATTTGTTGGAAGAGGAGGAGGTTAGTGTGAAGGAAACAAGGAAACTGTTAGAATGACTTGAATCTAGTACTTGAGACTAATAATGGTTTTGTAATTGGTTATAATTGGGTATCAAGGAGTCCGTTTATTATAGCTCATGGCATAATAAAACCTTGGAGAGCATCTCTAGACATCCCGAGTCTTCGTGCTCGAGAGTTTTGCTAAACCTGCCTTCAATTTTCATATAACACGCGGTTTTCTTGTTATTTACTACTAAAACGTGTTTATGCGTATTTCAGATATCTAATATCCTCTCCTTGTTTGGGTGTCCAACACAGGGGAAGTAGCAAAACTTTTTGCTGATGCTGGTTTAATATGCATTGCTAGTTTGATATCTCCATATAGAAGAGATAGGGATTTCTGCCGTGAATTATTGCGTGAGGCAAACTTTATTGAGGCAAGATTTTAGTAATGACTGAATCAGATATGTAAATATTGTTTGTCACTGAACATGGAATTCCCCTTTGTTCAGGTGTTCATGAACATGCCTCTAGAATTATGTGAGGCAAGAGATGCAAAGGGCCTTTACAAACTCGCCCGAGAGGGAAAGATCAAAGGTATACTTGAAGAATCCATTTCTTGTCTTGCTCCCTAAACCTCTTGCAGATAGAAAAGAAAACGAACCATCACATTGCACTGTATTGCAGGTTTTACTGGGATCGACGACCCGTACGAACCGCCTCTGAACTGCGAGGTAACAATATCATAAACTATACATACTTATCAAATCCTTGTTCAACATTTTCATTTCTGTAGTAATATCAAGCCCAAGACAGCTTTATAAACCTTGTACCTGATGCTCTTCCAGATCGAATTAAGGCAAAACGATGGAGTTTGCCCGACCCCGTGCGCCATGGCAAAGCAGATAGTGGCTTACTTGGAGGAAAAAGGATTTCTTGAAGCTTAGTTGCAACCGTTGCCTCGACCACCTGTTGGGTACATCGAATGGTTCGATGTCTGATGGGGAATATGTTTAAAGAATAGACTGATAGGCAATAAGTACATAATATAAGGGGAGGTTCCTTGAACAAGGAATAGAAGATGTAATTTTAGAAAAAAATGTAAATCTGATATCTCTGGAAAGAAGTATTATAATAGAGAGATAGATGATGTTGGTTTTATGAAATTGCTCACTTATTCAATCAGTTATTATTGGGAATGCTTCTGACTTGTCTTAGGTTGGACCAAACTGAAAATTTAGTGTCATAATTCATTATTTATTTGGAAATTTGTTTGTAACTAGTGAACAGTGAATAGTGAAAACTGGGAATGGGAGACGAGCTCTGCAGATACAATGTTACTATGTATTGGGCTACTACTGTGAGTGGCAGGCCTCTGCAGATACAATGTTACTATGTATTGGGCTACTACTGTGAGTGGCAGGCCTCTGCAGATACAATGTTACTATGTATTGGGCTACTACTGTGAGTGGCAGGCCTCTGCAGATACAATGTTACTATGTATTGGGCTACTACTGTGAGTGGCAGGCCTCTGCAGATACAATGTTACTATGTATTGGGCTACTACTGTGAGTGGCAGGCCTCTGCAGATACAATGTTACTATGTATTGGGCTACTACTGTGAGTGGCAGGCCTCTGCAGATACAATGTTACTATGTATTGGGCTACTACTGTGAGTGGCAGGCCTCTGCAGATACAATGTTACTATGTATTGGGCTACTACTGTGAGTGGCAGGCCTCTGCAGATACAATGTTACTATGTATTGGGCTACTACTGTGAGTGGCAGGCCTCTGCGTAGTGCAGCGGAAAAAATATGTCTGGGCCATGAAGTTGGCTTCGGCTCTCTCAATGCAATCTCTCTCTGTCTCTTTTTTTTTTCTTTTCTTTTTTTTTTAAATTTAATTGGGTTGGGTCAAATTGATCCAGTTCTTCGTATATTCAACCTTAAAAAACCTGATCTAACTCACCTCTTATAATTCGGGTTAATTGGTTGGAGTTCTATGCATAAGATGATGACGAACAAGGTAATTCTGGAATCAAAATTATTTAAAAAAAATCCAGAGATGCATCCTAATTTAGAAAAACTTAATTTAAAATTTTGTTTTTATATTTCTTGCTTAAAAGAAAATGATCGGATAATATAAATGTCTATTGTGATAAGTATGTCTTTGATGGACCCTCAAGGAAGAAGTCTCATGATTATCGGAAGGGAAGGAAATTTGAGTTTTTCAAACTTAGGTTAAATTCGAAGGAATGGGAGATAACTCCAGATTCCTTCTCTAGAGTCTCTCAAATTTTTTAGTTTCGTGGCATTGAAAGGAATAGATTTCATGAAGAAGTTGAGGGCTAAGGAGCTCTCCATTAGGTTGCCTAATAACCTCTAGGGTTTAAAGAACTGGTCACACCAACCCACCTCTTGGTTTTTCATCAAATTAGACTGGTTTCAGAAGCTAGACTCAAAGATTGATCTATCAAAGAAAAATTAGAGTAATTAGGATATTGAAAGTTCGAGAACGAAGGTCCCAAACGTCAAAGTCAAGTAAGTAGTCATCTTGGACCATTCTTAAGAAATACTTGTAGAAATCACTTAGAATTCAATATGAATCCAAAGATAAGTATGATTTAAAGGAATATGGAAAAAAGAACCTAAATCGTCTATTTTGCTGATCAAGTAACATTAAAAAAACCACTAAACGAACTTTGATGCCCATGAAATTTTAATGGCTATGGGATAAGGCGAAGTAGATAAACCAGTAATGATGTAAAATGACCATAATGCCCCTATAGTAAAATACATTTGATACATGACCCAAATGACTTCCAAATATTATGAAACTTCCTTATTTTAACAAAAATCTTGTCTCTCTATACCATCATTTGTCTCTCTATACCACCACTCGGAATCCACAGATTCATTGGACAACGCATGAGTTGTAAAAACTAATATTCTTATGTCTTTAAGGGTCCTTTGAGATATTTTAAGTCCAAACACCTTCCAAATGACCCAATATAGAACGTAAAAGTTTACCTAATATTTCAAGAAGATTGAATCAAATTTAGAACCTAAACCGAGTTGGGGTATAAGTTAAGATTTGAGGAATAATACAAGACTACTCCTAATGACCCTCTAGCCAAGACCCGTGATCTTTCTAGAATGTTCAAGAGCATGTTATGATCTTTATGATATTTTAAATGACTCATGCATGGTATACCAATGATCTTTTTAGGGCTTAATAAAGTAAGTCAAGACTTATGCCACAAGAATAACTCTTGGAGCAAGAACTTAAAAACCCAAGAAACTAAGAAGAGAGTTGTAAAAGATAAAAACCAAGAAAAAGTACCCACGCAGTCTCTAGGTCCACTAAGACAAGAAAAATGTTAGGCATCACTCAGGAATAAAGGACCAAGGTCCTAAGACTCAGAAACCCAAGAACCCCTAAAACTCCTACCATACAACATGTTCATGACTTAGACTACATCGCTTAGAATTTAAGAAGCCTTGGATGTAGATTTTCACGTGACATCACTTGGAACATGGTAAGTCCTAATTTTATGAAAGCATTCTGCCGCCATTCTTTTCGCCTCTGGTTTTCGAAAACTTGTCGATACAACAACGCAACACTGCTTGTTCTTGGCAACTACAGCGGTCGTAAACCAAATATAAAACCGAAACTCCATTGACAATCTGAAATTCCACCAAATCCCTCTTTAACAAATGGATATTGCCTTCAAATCTTCGAGGTTTCTTCCCCTCAACAAGATACCCACTACGCGCATCGTTTCCCCACGTCCTTGTACCATTTCCGTCTTCCAATCCAAGCGCTTTGCTCCGATTGCCGCCCTTACAGCCTCCCCTGCTGCTGGATTGTCCGAAACATTCAACAAATTGAGAGAGCAGGGCAAGGTAAATGTCTCTTTCTACTGTTGATGGAATTGATTACGGAGAATAATTTGATAGAAAATTAAAAGTATTAGGAACTGATTGGTTCTATCTGCTACTTTGTTTGTGGTCTGATGGGATTTTTCCATTGATCAACGTTGTTCTTACTGCATGCATGTTTTAAAGGTCGCATTGATCCCCTACATCACTGCTGGGGATCCTGATCTTTCAACCACGGCTGAGGCATTGAAGGTGCTTTCCACCTGTGGATCGGATATAATTGAACTTGGGGTTCCATATTCGGATCCCTTGGCAGATGGTCCTGTTATACAGGTTTTTTTTTTAATTCTTTTTTTCCTTCCATTTCTCCATTTTTAATCTATTGTTCCTTACTCAGCTGTTTTATGAATGTTTTTCTGTAGGCTGCAGCCACTCGGGCCTTGGTTAGGGAGACAAACTTTAATGCAATCATTTCTATGCTGAAGGGGGTAATATTGTTGTAAATAATATCAGCTTCTTTTCCACTTCCACTTTTTGCTCTTAAATTATTTGATGCAATTGAAAGAATAGCCTAAACTTATTTCGTTAGCTATGTCTAGAATGACTTGCAGTATGCAGATCTGTTATTGAGTGTAGCAACGAAATCATTTAGATGATAATGCATTTAAACAGGCTCTAAAGCTTTGTACTCAATTTGTTAGGAAACTGGGAGTTTACATGTTTTTTATTTTTTGCACATGGCATCTTCAAATCAAATGTCTATGGAACTATGTTACCAGTTCTATGTGGTCAGTCCTTTAGCCCTTCATTCATGAAACTGAGTTTAACATGTTTCAATTTGTTTCTGGCTGGTCAGGTAATTCCTGAACTATCTTGTCCAGTTTCCCTTTTTTCATATTACAACCCTATTCTTAAACGTGGTATTGAGAACTTCATGATGACAATTAGAGATGCTGGTGTACGAGGTAATTTAACAAGCTCGACAAATCTTCTTCTATTAAATTAGATTTTTTTTTTTTTTTCGGATTAATATAATTCTGTCCTGCTTCCAAGATGACGTGCTAAAGGCTAGGCCAATAGTTAATTGATTCAAATGCTAGTTGGTCTTTGCTACAACTTGCATATAAATACTGTATTTAAAGCATCTTTATCCCAGTGAATGGAATGAAGTTGAAAAGTTTGGTTTGGATGCCTAATCACTCGTTGCTAAAAGAACATGGTATTTGGAGATCCTTTTTTAAAATTTGTTTTCATTGTGCACTTTATGGGAGGTTCTACTTCAATTGAGCTTGTGTAATTCCTAAATTTCCAGATTTGGTATTTGGAACAATTCCTTGTTTCGTATGGGACGTTTAGTGTACGGGTTCAATGTCTTAAGCTTGGAAGTGTAGTGGAGGGTTTACAAAACTTGTGGTTAGGTGCGGTTTTATAGGAAGCCAAAACTGAGGCAAACATGTGTGCAAGTTTCATGAGCCCAAGTCTAGGAAAACTATGTTTAGGGGTCAAGTTTTAGTAGTCTAGAAATTCGGACCATGAATTTAGGAAAATTGTGTTTGGGGTATATGTTTTAGAAGCTAGCGAATATGAAATGCAACGTGAGTTTTGGTTAGAGTTGTAATAGTTCAAGCCCACTGCTAGGAGATATTGTCTGCTTTGGCCTATTACGTATCGCTCCGTTAGCCTCACGATTTTAAAACGCGTCTGTTAGGGAGAGGTTTCCACACCCTTATTAGGAATGTTTCGTTCCCCTCTCTAACCGATATGGGATCTCACAATCCACCCCTCTTGAGGGCCCAACATCTTCGTTGGCTAGCTCTGATACCATTTGTAACCGCCCAAGCCCATCGCTAGCAGATATTGTCCGTTTTGGCCCGTTACATATCGTTGTCAGTCTCACGGTTTAAAACGCGTTTGTTAGGGAGAGGTTTCCACACTCTTATAAGGAATCCTTCGTTCCCCTCTCCAACCGATGTGGGATCTCACAAGAGTTCTAGTTGATTTAAGGATAGGAAAACAAAGGAAGAGAGAGAAAGGGAGAGAGAAAGAAGGGAAAATGAGGGGTTGGGATTTGGGGGACAGAAGGGGCGGAACGTTGAGGAAAGGAGGGAGAAGCGGGGATGGGTAACTATTTATGAAGTTTTGGGCATTCAAGTTTAGGGTCAGGTTGCTGGTTAGGTGGCAGCGGCTTGAGCAAGAGGCTACTACTCAAGCCTGTTCCCGTCAACATGTGTTGGACTTAAACTCATCCTAAGCTCAACCCCCTCCATGAGCAATAAATGGGCAAACACGTTGGAACATTATATGTGTCTATTTCGATTCACCATTGATCATTGAACTAGTCAATCAGCTACATGATTGTTATTCAAGCTCCTATAATATAACGGTTGAAAAGAATATGTCAATACTCCTAATATTAGGTGGGTAGGGATGCTTGAATTCTTTATAAAATGGGAATATTGCATTTAAAGCTGTACAGAGTATTGCATGAGTTGTTAGTATATTATTACGTTGGATAAATTATCATCCCAAAGGTCGATGGTTCAACTCCCACCCTAACAATCGTTGAACTCAAAATATATTATTACGTGTTATGTACAGAATTTTTACTTAGATTTTCTTGGTTTACAAAGTTCTATGGAAAATGTGTAACCTTTCTCAACCTTGGGTTTCTGAACATGTTTGTGGTCATATTGCACTTTCTTGCAGGGCTTGTTGTTCCAGATGTTCCTCTTGAGGAGACTGCAGTTTTGAGAGAGGAAGCTGTGAAGTACAATATTGAACTGGTGATATTTTTTCTCATAATGGTTTTATAGATTTTGTAAATCATTTTCTAGTTTTTTAGGTTTTGATATTTATGTAGTAGGACTTAATGTTTGGAGTAGATCTCTCAGCTTTCATAAAGCAATACTAAACAAAAGGTCCGTTGAGCGCCGAGCCAAGCCTTTTCCGCCCGCCTTCCATTTCCCTGCTTGAGACCATTTTTTATTAGCCCAGTCATGAACCACCCTGGTTAGAGCCATGGTTAACTACTTTACTTACTTGAGGTTCTTTCTCGTAAGTGGTACACCCTTCTTTGTTTTCCAAGAAGATTAGATCATTAAAAAAAGGAAGTTTGCTGGGGTGTACGTTTTGCTTCATTTCAAAGGATATTTTATCAATAAGCCAGGAGAGAGATGGAACTGTGATTTCGCTTAAGATATTGGACTCTCTTCTCTAGACCTCTGGAACATTGCCTAGCATATGAAATATTCCATGGTTCTTGATAACTGCTTCACTGCAGTGGTAAAGATAGTTTTATTATAGTTAAATTACAAATTTAGACTTTGACATGAACGTTTACAATTTCAAATCTAGTCCTTTAACTTTTGAATTTTTTAAAATTCTTGGATCTACCTGACACAAAATTAAAAGTTTGGGTTTCATTAGACATTAAATTGGAATATATATATATAGAATAGATGTGACGCCTGAGTAAAATAGGAGTACATGAATGAACAGAGACCACATTTGAATGAGAGTGATCCTGATGATAGAATTCTTGACAAATGTTTAAAAGAATTGAAGTTACTACCTATACAAACAAGTGGCGGCTCAATCATAGGACCTCAAAGTTAAGCGTGCTCTACTTGAAACAATTCTAGTTGGGTGACCTCCTAGGAATTTTCCTAAAAAACATGTGAATGAGAACAAAGGACCCGTGTTGGTTTGTGGAAATAGTAGTATTCACTCTTTAAAACGACAAACAGGTAATGTGGTCATGTCGCAGGGGATGTAGGGGAATGCTAGAACAATAAGGTGTCGAATCCATATTTCAAGTCCTTATCCGAATCTTGGGCATAGAGCATTACAATAGATCAATGACTTTTTTAAAATTTTGAATTTTCAAGGACTTATTAGTAACAAAATTGGAAGTGTAAGGACCATTAGAACTAAAAGTTTAGGGACCGATGCACTTTTGAAACTTCAGAGACCAAATAGACAAATCTCAGAGTTGAAGAACTAAACTTGTGATTGAACCCTGAACCCGAAGAAAAAATCTTCGGGAGCGGATATGAGAATAAACTTTGTTAATCACATGAATGATTAGCTGCTAATGCAGAAAACAGTTGCCTTGAATGCTAGAAATTAATTATATGAATCAATTGTTCAACTATACTAACCTGCATCCTTTTTCTATTGTCTCTAGGAGTAGAACCAACTTAATAAGGAAACGTATAGCCAATCCCTTGACTCATTCTTGTTATATTCACTTTTTCTATAAGATAATCGCTCGTTTAACCTTGAGTTGATTGCTTGTTCTTATTTATTTTATATTGTTCTTTTACATTGCTAAAGGTACTCTTAACTACACCAACCACGCCAAAAGATAGGATGAAAAACATCGTTGAAGCTTCAGAAGGATTTGTATATCTTGTAAGGCCTTTCTGTTTTCTATGCATTTATATGCTCTAACTTTTGATTTTTTGTCATCTCATTGGTGCCTCGGTGCCATTCATAAAAAGATGAAATTTAGTGGGTTTCTTTCTTTTTTGGATTTAGTATTTAAAAATTAACTCAATTCCACTCATATTTCTATAACAAAATCAGAAGAAAGGTGTTCATATTGAAGTTCTTTCTTCCAATTATTTTGCCAGTATTATGGCTGCATATCTAGTGTGTTCCAAGATTCATTTTCAGAATGATATTAACAATGTGGGTGCCAATGAGACTTATCCTTTGTCATATTCCTACAAAGTGACATGCTAGAAAGTTGAGAAAGTTTAGACATCCAAGTTCGACCCTTATTTGTACAAGATCATTACCAAAGTTGTAGCTAAAAGACTTGAAAAGTTTCTTCCAAACTCGATATTCAATTTCGAAAACCTTTCATTGGGGAGAACAAATCATTGATGGGAGTATATTGTTTTGGCTGTCTTCACATACAAACAGAATTATAGATAGCCCAGAAAGAAAGAGCATGGATTTCGACGAAAAAATAATCATCTCTGTTAAGGGTTAAGGATTGTTGGGAAGGAGTCCCACCTGGGTTAATTAAGGGATGTTCATGAGTTTATAAATAAAGAATACATCTCCATCGGTATGAGGCCTTTTGGGGAAACTAAAAAAAAAGTCATGAGAGCTTATGCTCAAAGTAGACAAAACCATACCATTGTGGAGAGTCGTGATTCCTAACATGGTAGCAGAGCCATGCCCTTAACTTTTTCATGTCAATAGAATCCTCAAATGTCGAACAAAGAAGTTGTGAGCCTCGAAAGTGTAGTCAAAAGTGACTCAAGTGTCGAATAAAAGATGTACTTTGTTCGAGGACTCCAGAGAAGGGAGTCTAGCCTCGATTAAGGAGAGGTGGTTCGAGAGCTCCATAGGCCTCAGGAGAGGCTCTATAGTGTACTACTTTGTTCGAGGGGAGGATTGTTGAGCATTGTTGGGAGGGAGTCCCACATTGGCTAATTAAGGGACCAATAAGGTTTGAACATGAGTTTATAAATAAGGAATACATCTCCATTGGTATTAGGCCTTTTGGAGAAACCAAAAGCAAAACTATGAGAGCTTTTGATCAAAGTGGACAATATCATGCTATTGTGGATGGTCGTGATTCCTAACAATCTCAATCTCCTCGGTGATTATGAATTAACGTTTCATTGTCAAATTAGAATTCCATTGTCATCTGTCCGGATTGCAATATGAAATCTGTTGTCATTCAAACTATAGGTGAGCTCTGTTGGAGTTACCGGTGCCCGCACATCAGTCAGTGGTAGAGTTCAATCTCTCCTTGAGGAAATTAAAGAGGTATGTCTGCTTAATAATGAATCCATGAAATGTACCTGAAATCTGTTGATGTTTTAAAAGGCATTGATTTGCAACTTAGAGGCCTCACATTCTGCTATCCACCACAGGTTACGGAAAAACCAGTTGCAGTTGGTTTTGGTATATCAAAACCTGAGCACGTGAAACAGGTAAAGAACTTGATCACATACCATAACATCCAATCAATTGTACAATATAATTGATATGTTGCTGTGTTCATAGGTGGCTGGCTGGGGGGCAGATGGTGTTATTGTTGGTAGTGCTATGGTGAAGCTGTTGGGTGAAGCCCAGTCCCCTGAGGAGGGTTTGAAGGAGCTTGAAACCTTCACCAAATCCTTAAAATCTGCACTCTCTTGATTGAATAACGGAGGGCTGTTTCTTTCATCTATAAACAGGTGCTCAAAATTACTCTTCAAAGATTTCCCTTTTCTTTTAACAGTCAATAAAAATGTCAGCTCATATTTTCTTTGAAGGTATTTGTCAATAATATCATGAGCAAATTTTCTATTATTTTTCTTGGTAGCCAATGGATGATTGCCTGATTAATCAGTGTCTCCGATTGCCTTCTCTTTAAGCTCCATATCAGAATAATTATACCTCAGAAGATCCAATGAAACATGACATTTTCTATGAGTTTGGATAATATGTGAAGACATTTATGGTTTCTATTAAGGGTTCTTCTTTAATACTATGTAATTTCTCCCGCTCCTCAAAAGCCTACGGGAATGGAGTTATGCTCCCACATCCATAGCATGAGTAGTTAAAGCAAGGGAATGATTTGAAATTTGAGTTATTATTTCGTGCCTAAGACCTGCTAATCGACAGTTAGAATCATATCCTTCGAGGGCACCTAGTTCAAAGAGGGTTCCTCCTTACATCAACTCGTAGTGGAAAAAATAGAAAGAAGGATGCAAGGTAGCTTGCTTCTCTTTCCCTCCCCTATAAGTTAATCTCATCCACATAAATACATGGATTTTTCAGTTCTAAAAAGGGCGTCAATCCTGCTATCCCGATTAGAAAGTAAAGTAGACCCTCAATCCTGCTATCCCGATTAGAAAGTAAAGTAGACCCTTTCGGAGCCGACTCTACTTCAACCACAACTTCAAAGAGACTTTGGCTAAAAATTAGGTTCAACCAGCGCTGTTATAATATAGTTTTACTACCAAACACAATTTAGAAATAACGAAAACATATTTAGAAATAACGAAAACCAAAACATGGAACGCAACTCGATTTTGGGAAATAATAATTAGAGAGTATACTATGGAAAAGGAAGTGAATTGTGAAATATAACTCAAAGAAATTTTAGAAATTTTAGACCATGAATTAAAATAACTCTTCCTTAAAACACCCCTAATAAAAATAATATTATATATAAACATTTGAGGACTCTATCCATACAAAGTTTAGAAGTCTAACACATGACCATTATGAAGTTTCGAGAAATAGTTTTGCAAAAGTTTAAACTTGAAATTGATGTAAAAAATCGAATAGATTGGTGACATCAATTTAACAATCGAGAAATAATTTTGCAAAAGTTTAAACTTGAAATTGATGTAAAAATCGAATAGATTGGTGACATCAATTTAACAATCAGGTAAGTGACCTTACGGTTGGAGTTAACAAATTGATTGATGTATGATGGTGTATGCCCGTGGCTCATGCATGTACCATATTAATTATGTGATGCTTTTATGCTCTTTGCGTTGTCATGTGATGTATGTCATGTCACATGATATCCATTACTGTAACGACCCGACTTATCATATAAGTAGCGGTCAGGGCCGTTACGAAAAATAATATGATTTATTTGAAAAAGAATGAAAACCATAAAAAACGATCTTTTATTAAAAATAAGTGCGGGTACCCCTTTAAAAGATTTAAAAAACAATACCCCTAAAGATATTCAAAACAAAATAGGAAATTTAATGCGGGTATCCCTTTAAAAGATTTAAAAAACAATGCCCCTAAAATTTAATGCGGGTATCCCTTTAAAAGATTTAAAAAACAATGCCCGTAAGTATATTCAAAACAAAGTAGGAAATTTAAAATTAAAAGGAAATCAAAGATATTGGTGTGACCGCCTAGTTCCGGCGTCCATAACATATTTCCTTTTGATTTTAAATTTCCTACTTTGTTTTGAATATCTTTAGACGACATTTTTTTTTAAATTTTTAAAGGGTACCCTACACTTGATTTCTAATAAATGATCATTTTTTTCATGGTTTTAATTCTTTTCTAAATAAATTACATTATTTTTTGTAACGGCCTTGACCGCTACTTATATGATAAGTCGGGTCGTTACAAATGGTATCAGAGCCAGACATCGGACGATGTGCCAGCCTTCTCGTTGTTCCTCGAAAGGGGGTAGACACGAGGCAGTGTGCTAGTAAGGACGTTGGGCCCCAAAAGGAGGTGGATTTGGGGGCGGTCCCACATCGACTGGGGGAAGGAAAGAGTGACAGCGAGGACGCTGGGCCCCGAAGGGGGGTGAACTGTGATGTCCCACATTGGTTGGGGAGGAGAACAAACCACCATTATTTATAAGGGTGTGGAAACCTCCTAGCAGACGTGTTTGAAAGCCTTGCCTTGAGGGCAAGCCCGAAAGGGAAAGCCCAAAGAGGACAATATCTGCTAGCGGTGGATCTGGGTCCTTACAATATATTGTAAGGCCAATGTTTTGGGCCCATGGCCCAATAACAAAATAAGAGTTATAAAAAATAAGCCCTAGGGTTCAGCATGGCAGCCAAACCCTTAGCCAGCCACAGTCGCGGCTCTTCCTTCTTTCTGTTGCCACTGGCCACTCTTCCTTCTTACTGACGCAACCCGCCGCCCTTCTCTCTTTTTCACTTTTCTTCCTTAAGCCGTTGCCACCCAACGCTCACGGTTTCGCAACCGACTGTTTCCCACACCACTCCGTGCCGCTTCCCACATCAGAAAAATCCCGCCCAGCACCCACATTGCCGCCGTGAGGGAACGTCATCGTCGTTGCCAGATCCGACATCAAAAGGATTAAACGCAACAAAGATTCAACGCCTACATAGGAAGAAGGTTCAGTTTGAGGGGAGTTGGACCAACGTTGATTAGGAAAGGCCAAGAAAGCAGATTCTCTGGTAAGGGACACGCCTATTGAAACTAAACGTTTTGTTTTTTTGAAAAATGGGTCAAACAGACTTGTCCTATGGCTAGGTGCTGTGTAATCTGATTGCCGAGTGTAATTTGATTGCTGTGTGTGTAATCTGATCGCTCTAGGTAATCTGATCGCTCTGGGTAATTGTGTGTAACCTGATTGTTGTGTAACCTGATTGTGGTGTAATATGGTTAGGTTGTGTTGTTGTGTAACCTGATTGTTGTGTAATATGGTTAGGTTGTGTTGTTGTGTATCCTGGTTGTTGTGTATCCTGGTTGTTGTGTATCCTGGTTGTTGTGGAACCTGGTTGTTGTGGAACCTGATTGTTGTGGAACCTGATTGTTGTGGAACCTGATTGTTGTGGAACCTGATTGTGGTGGAACCTGATTGTGGTGTAATATGGTTAGGTTGTGTAGTCGGTATAGGTATCTATTGCCGGCATATTGTGCTTGTAGGTAGCCACGGTTAAGGTTAGGTTGTGTTGTTGTGTAACTTGATTGTTGTGGAATCTGATTGTGGTGTAATCTGGTTAGGTTGTGTAGTCGGGATAGGTGTCTATTGCCAGTATATTGTGCTTGTAGGTAGCCACGGTTAAGGGGTTTGTGGTAATAGTTACACGCTGTGTTTCGGGTAACTAGCCACCAATAGTCACCTTTGGGATGATTCTAGAAAACAATTATCCAAGCAGGGTTACACGCACGCTGTGTGTTTTCGGGTAACCAGGGTAACCAGCCGTTGATAGTCAATTGGAGGAAATAAGGAGGTGAGGTCCTTGTGGTAATGGTTACACGCTGTGTGTTTCGGGTAACCAACTAGGAATAACCACTTTAAAAAGTAAAGTTGAGGTTGTGGTGGCAATAATCACCTGCTGTTGTGGTGGCAATAATCACCTGCTGTTGTGGTGGCAATAATCACCTGCTGTTGTGGTGGCAATAATCACCTGCTGCTTGTTTTGGTACGCTAACAACCATATGAGTAGCGGTTAGGGACTTTACGAAAAATAATGTGATTTATTTGGAAAGAATGAAAATCATGAAAAACGATCATTTATTAGAAATCAAGTGCGGAGTACCCGTTTAAAAATTTAAAAAACAATGTCACCTAAAGATTTTCAAAATAAAGTAGAAATTTAAAATCAAAAGGAAATCAAAGATATTCCAAACAAAGCAGGAAGCCTAAAGATATTCAAAACAGATATTCAAAACAAAGGAAATTTAAAATCTAAGGGAATCTGGTGTAACCGCCTAGTTTCACGAACTCGCGTCCACAACATAGTTTAAATTAATAACAAAAGTGCGAAAACGTCTCTCCCACAAATGAGACTATAAAAAAAAAAACATAAAATTTCTTGAATCGCCACGTGACTGACTTTGGCATCCTACTCGTCACCTCCGTGCCACAGCTTCGCTTGAAAAATCATTTTAAAAACAGAATGAGTATATAAATACTTAGTAAGGAACTCCCTTATTGGGGTCAACATATAAATCGTCATAAGGCGATCAACCAAAACATGCCACAGGTGATTATTGCCACCACAACCTCAACGCCATCTTTACTCCTTAAAGTGGTTATTTCTAGTTGGTTACCCGAAACACACAGCGTGTAACCATTACCACAAGGACCTCGGACCTCACCTTATTTCCTCTAATTGACTATTAATGACTGATTACCCGAAAACATTACCCGAAACCACACAGCGTGTAACCCTTACCTGGATAGTCGTTTTCTAGAATCACCCCAAAAGTGACTATTGGTGGCTAGTTACCTGAAACACACAGCGTGTAACTATTACCACAAACCCCTTAGCCGTGGCTACCTATAAGCACAATATGCCGGCAATAGACATCTATCCACCTATCCTGACTACACAACCTAACCATATTACACCATAATCAGATTACACATCAACACAACCTAACCATATTACACCACAATCAAATTCCACAACAATCAGGTTACACACAGCGATCAGATTACCCAGAGCAATCAGATTACACACATAGCAATCAGATTACACACACAGCAATCAGATTACCCACACAGTGATCAGATTACACTCGGCAATCAGATTACACAACACCTAGCCATAGGACAATTCTGTTCGACCCATTTTTCAAAAAGACAACATTTAGTTTCAATAGGCGTGTCCCTTGAGGACTGCCTTCTTGGCCTTTTCTAATCAACGACGGTCCGACTCCCCTCGAACTGAGCCTTCTTCCTACATAGGCGTTGAATCTTTGCTGTGTTTAATCCTCTTGATGTGGAATATGGCAACGACGATGGCGTTCCCTCGCGGCGGCGATGTGGGTGCTGGGCGGGAGTTTTCTGATGTGGGAAGGGGCATGGAGTGGTGTGGGAAACAGTCGGCTGCGGGACCGTGAGCGTTGGGTGGCAGCGGCTTAAGGAAGAAAAGTGAAAAAGAGAGAAGGGCGGCGGGCGGCAGTAAGAAGGAAGAGCGGCCAGCAGCGGCAGAAAGAAGGAAGAGCGGCGAGCGGTGGCTGGCTAAGGGTTTGGCTGCCATGCTGAACCCTAAGGCTTATTTTTTTATAACTCTTATTTAGTTATTGGACCATGGGCCCAAAACGTGGGCCTTACAATTACACTATATTATGAATGAAATGAAATGTCATGTATAAATTGTTACGTCTTACCATGTAAAGTTATGTGATGGATTACGTGATGTTTGTCATGTATACAAGATGCATATATGAAATATGTTATCGAGGAAAGGAGAAATGAAATAAATGGTATGTTAGGAATGAAAATTGCATGTATGTATGTCATGTGCATCGAGATACTTTTTCGTTATGTTACGCGTATCTTCGATATTTATGTTCGCCATGATATCATGCAGGATCTTTTCTTTTCTGAGTCGTCTAGTAATGTGTAATGCGTTATGTCCGACCAAGTCAGGCCCGGGGGTATGTATATGAGCTCGTCTGGTGGAATCATGTGCTCGTACGTGGGTTATGTGGAGAAGTTTCATGCATTAACCTTGCTCGGAACTGAAAAGAGCCTAAGGTCATGTTATAGTTTTAAAAGATAGGTCTCACTCATTTATTGTGTGTGATTGCATTACTAACCTCAATAGTAGGGTAACTTGCTGGGTATTGCCACGTGCTACCCTTATATTTTTCTAGTAAAGGTAAAGCTCTTATACACGAATAACGGTGAACACTGTAAAGTCCATGAAAGTCAAGACAAGTCATGGTAGGGCAATATAACACATTAAATTTCATTTAGTAGTTGATAGGTGTTTTTAATGCAATTTGTTTTATGTGCAAAGACTATTTTATCTTTATTTTTTTTGTTTTGAATTAAATATAAGTCCATGACGTTATTTTAAAATTATTTATTATGAGTTTCCACGTGTGTATTTCATATAGTGGTGTCACTAATTTAGGGTAAGAAAATTATAGGCGTTACATCTTCCTTTTTTCTCATTATGTCTTACCTTATTCCATATGTTGTAGGTGGATGCTGAACAAAGATATTATACTCCTCAAGTAACGTGCTCGGTGGAAGAAACATGTATTTCTAAATTACATTTAGCCCACAAAATTTTTTATTCGTTCGTTTAATTTGAGATTTTTGTTGTTGTTATAATACACAACCAAATGACTAATTTTAACAATTTTTTTTTTTTTAAAAATGTATGAAGATTAAGTACAAGACAATTGTTGAGATACTCAGACGTGCCTGGAGTGAATTTGGGTGGAATAAAGAGTTCAAGTGCTAGGTATTCAATGCATGGGTTAGGGTAAGATTGCAAATTCATATTGTTCTAAATTTATATTTGACATATGGTCATCCAAATGCAAAAAGCATACACTATTCTCACTTACAGAGATGACATCAAATGTTTTCGAGCAGGTGGAAGAGGATGTTCGATTGGGTTTAGAGGAGTACTACGTCCCAGAACCACCACCATTCGATGCCCTAAAAGAGATGTTGGAAGAGGATATGTCGAAAACGCCAACCAGTAAACATACTAGAATCGAAGAGGAAAAAATGATGGGCGTTGTATGGACACCAATAAATATGCAAACATTTGATTTTGTTCACAAGGACAACTTATGTATTGTGATGTAGAGAGGAGATACTGGTGAGTGAACAACTTCCACCATTTTTTTTTTCTTTTGCTTTGTTTTTGATGAAATTTGGTACATATATGAATTAAATATAATTATTAGTGGAAATCTTTTTCAATTGAATAAGTAAAATAAAATAAAATAAAAAATTAGAGACATAATGCCTAGAAAAATAAAATAAAATCCATGTGGATAATTTGTTGCAATGATATGAGATTGTGGATACAGTTATTTGCTTAAATTTATCTCCAAGGGTTAAAAAAAAATAAGGAAAAAATATGCCATGAAATGGACTTTAGAATTAGATCTTAACACGCTCACGATAAGCGTTATTCATATTTTTCGCCCGACTTTATAGTTTCATTGGATCTTAGGCAAGGTTTGTCTTCGCCAACTACATATCACTTGTGCGGAATCCAAGCTTGTTTGACCACACATACTACCTGCGCGTGCATATTTGATCATCTACGACACAACTAACTTTGATATGAATTCAACTGCTGACCCTTTGCATGTACCCGAAGGACCGATTACAAGAAGCAAGGTTAAGAAGATTCAAGAGGCCTATACATTGCATCTTCAAAAGCTAGCTAGTGTATAGGTTGAAACAAAGTCTTTTGAGCCCAAAAATCTTTATAGCATTAGCATATCAAATCAAGAAGATAATGGAGTGGCTGATATTGGAAAGTAATTAGAAGACTTGCCTTTGGTAGTTGAATTACCAATTAAGGAAATTATTAATGCCTTATTTGCTTCATTTTATATTTAATAGCATTTATTAATAGTTTGTATGAATTGCCTTATATTCTTCAATTTGTATTTAATAGCATTTATTAGCATTTATTAGTGGTTGGTGGCTGAACTTTATTTTGTTAGGGTTATCTTCTGGGCCTATTTAAAGGCATGTAATATTCATGTTTGGGGGATTTTGGTTGAATACAGAAAAAACCTTTGTGTTTTCTTGATACCCTTTTGGTGTTATTCTTTTTCAAACCTTGCTTTAGGTTTGATGTTTAAACCGATTCATTGAATTAGTTTTGATCAAGCTAATTCTGGAGTGAATTGTCTTGGTATCTAAGAGTGACCATCATAGATTCCAAGTTCGATCTAAGAGTCATTCATCTTCTAACCAGCTCTTGGTTGGAATCAATCCGTTAAGTTAGCTTTCTCTGTGAGCGTTTTGCAAGGATTCTAGAAGGACCTCTAGCTTTGCAAAAATCAGCATTGTAGGCGCTTATCAAACTTGCCTCTACACTAGACCAAGTCATTCAGCTCGACCTTGCCTCTACTTGGAGCCAAAGTCTCTCAATGCAACGTCGCATCCTATCGTCTCATCTTGGTTCCCAATTAACATGACCCTCATGTTTTGACGTCATCCCAAGTCACGGGGTGTCGTGTGTCACGGTCATGCCTATCCAGGGCCTGTTGCCCATGGCCGCATGCCCATGACAAGCCAAACCCTTGTCATGTCTTTTCATTCTAGTGTTTTTCCCTTTGTAATTCTAGAGCGTATGACACGTCAAGAAAATCATGTCTAGGCCTGCCAGAACTAAAATGGCCCAGAATGTACTATAGGGGGATATGACTAGTCGTCAACTTCTCCCTACCCAAGGTTATATATGCTAAGCCGTTGTTATCTTTCTCTTGCTTGCTTATATAACGTCTCTTTCTAAAATCTCTCTTTCAAAAATCTCTCTCTCTCCTCGTTTTCTAAAACCTTCTTTTAAAACCGAGGCTAGAGGCTCGACCGTACGTCGCTTGGCCGTAGGCGACGCAAGAACAAATTGGCTTAACTCACTTGTCGCTGGAAAGTGAGTGCCGCACAATCGCTAGTCCGCTGCCTTCGAAAGTGCGATTGTGTCAAGTGGTATCAGAGCTTTGTTAGCTCCGTAACGTCATACAGACCGAAATCATGTCGACGACAAAGTCGACACCCAAAGCACAAGCCGATCGGCTTACGCTAATAGAGGAGGAAATGCTGTTCCTCAAAGAAGTCCCTGACACCCTCCGTTTCTTGGAAACACGGGTGACCGAACTGAGTGAGAAAGTCGTCCAAGTCGACGCAATGGGCAACCGCCTAGATGGGTTGCCAATCGCAGAACTGTTGTTTCGAGTGACCTCGCTCGAAGAAAGAGTTGCTCCTACGAGCAGCCCAAAACCGTCTGATAGTCCGGATAGCTCTGTCGCACACAAAGAGGGACGTGGCGAAGAGTTCGACATACTACAAAACACAATGATGAGTTTGTTCAATGGATTGGCTGATGAATTCAGATCAACAGTCGACGACCTCCAAGAAAGGATGTCCGCCATGAGCACTCGAATTGAAGTTACCATGAAAGCCGTGGAAGGTGTCACGGCTGGACAAACTAGTACAGGATCCAACAAACTAAGGTTCCCAGACCCTAGAGCCTTCAAAGGGAATCGGGACGCCAAAGAGTTGGAGAACTTCATCTTCGACGTCGAACAGTACTTCAAAGCCACAACGGCTTGTACTGACGACAAGAAGGTGACTGTAGCTGCGATGTATCTCGTAGACGACGCCAAACTGTGGTGGCGTACGAAGGTGCAAGACATCGAGGATGGATTGTGCACCATTGACTCATGGGAGGACCTCAAGAGAGAGTTGAGGGAACAATTCCTCCCCGAAAACGCAGGACACATAGCAATGGAGAAAATAGTAGCCCTGAAACACACTGGAAACATACGGGACTACGTCAGACAATTCTCAACCCTGATGCTGGATATCAGGGGTACAGCAGAGAAGGACAAGGTGTTCTTCTTTATAAATGGTCTACAACCGTGGGCCAAAACAAAGATACATGAGAACAGGGTCCAAACCCTAGCTGCCGCAATGGCCTGCGCCGAGAGACTCGTGGACTGTGGGAACGAAGCAGGATCCCAAAGAAGAGCGACGCCAGCCCCAAACAATGGGGGCAAACCATACCGACCACCAGGCCATCGAAATGGAAGCCCCAACAGATCGAATGGATGGACAGATAGACCTCCTCAGAACAATCAAGCGGGGACATCTCGAGGGCCTTACCACCAAAAGAACCACCCGACGACGCCTTTGCAATGCATGCTATGTAAAGGCCCCCACAAGGTATCCTACTGTCCTCATCGGGCCTCTCTCACTGCACTCCAAGTGTCCATCCAAGAGAGCAATGAGGCAAGGGTCGAGACTTTGCTAGACAAGAAAGAAGATCACGACAACCCCCGAATGGGCGCACTCAAATTCTTGTCAGCCCTCCAACGGAAAGTCGAACCGAAGGAGATAATAGAGAAAGGGCTTATGTTCGTAGATGCCACCATAAACTCTCGACTGAGCAAGAGCACTCTGATAGACTCTGGAGCAACCCACAACTTCATTGCTGATCAAGAAGCCAGAAGATTGGGACTCACCATAGGAAAAGACCCGGGGAAAATGAAAGCTGTCAACTCCGAGGCCTTGCCTATTGTGGGAGTTTCCAAAGGAGTCCCCTTCAAAATAGGGGATTGGACTGGAGAGCTAGACCTTGTCGTGGTTCGCATGGACGACTTCGATGTGGTACTTGGGATGGAGTTCCTCCTAGAACACAAAGTCATCCCAATGCCATTGGCAAAATGCTTGGTGATCACCGACCGTAACCCCACAGTAATACCTGCAAGCATCAAGCAACCAGGTAATCTTCGGATGATCTCGGCCATACAGCTGAAAAGGGGACTCGCACGAGAGGAACCTACCTTCATGGCCATACCACTGATAGAAGAGGCAACCACCGAAGAGACTGTCCCAGAGGAAATCAAGGATGTATTAGACAGCTATACCGACATAATGCCAGAGAGTCTACCACAAACACTACCACCTCGTCGAGGCATTGACCACGAAATCGAACTCCTCCCCGGGGTTAAGCCGCCCGCAAAGAATGCATACCGGATGGCTCCACCCGAGCTAGCCGAATTGAGGAAACAACTAGACGAGTTGCTGAAGGCGGGATTCATTCGCCCGGCAAAGGCCCCTTATGGAGCCCCCGTACTATTCCAGAAGAAGAAGGATGGGACGTTGCGTCTGTGCATAGACTATAGAGCCTTAAACAAGGTGACAGTACGCAACAAATATCCTCTGCCGATAATATCCGACTTGTTCGACCAACTTCACGGGGCCAAGTACTTCACGAAATTGGACTTACGATCGGGATATTATCAAGTACGTATTGCCGAAGGGGACGAACCCAAGACGACGTGCGTAACAAGATATGGGGCCTTCGAATTCCTAGTAATGCCCTTTGGCTTGACAAACGCCCCAGCTACGTTCTGCACGTTGATGAACCAGGTTTTCTACGAATACCTGGATCAGTTCGTCATAGTATACCTCGACGACATTGTTGTTTACAGCACAACCCTCGAGGAACACAAAGTGCACTTGAAGTTAGTGTTTGACAAGCTCCGGCAGAACCAGCTGTATGTGAAGAAGGAGAAATGTGCATTCGCACAAACATGCATCCACTTCCTTGGACATGTCGTCAGATGTGGACAAATCAGTATGGATAGCGACAAGATAAAAGCTATCCAAGAATGGAAGGTTCCTACTTCCGTATCTGAGTTGAGGTCCTTCTTAGGACTAGCCAACTACTATAGGCGGTTCGTCGAAGGGTTTTCACGACGAGCCGCCCCATTGACAGAGCTGTTGAAGAAAGACCACCCTTGGTCGTGGTCGAATGATTGTCAAATGGCCTTTGAAAATCTGAAAACAACCATGACGAGGGGTCCTGTCCTCGGGTTGGTTGACGTCACAAAGCCATTTGAAGTGGAAACCGATGCTTCCGACTTTGCTCTCGGTGGGGTCCTTATTCAAGAAGGCCACCCCATCGCTTACGAAAGTCGAAAGCTCAACGATGCCGAACGAAGATACACTGTCTCCGAGAAAGAAATGCTGGCTGTAGTCCATTGCCTTCGAGTCTGGAGACAGTACCTCTTAGGATCGCAGTTCGTAGTGAAGACGGATAACAGCGCCACTTGCCACTTCTTTGATCAACCAAAATTAACAGCAAAACAAGCCCGGTGGCAGGAGTCGTTGGCTGAATTCGACTTCAAGTTCGAACACAAAGCGGGAAAGAGTAATCAAGCAGCCGACGCGCTGAGTCGGAAGGGCGAACATGCGGCCCTGTGCATGTTAGCCCATATTCATTCAAGTAAGATCGATGGATCGATGCGCGACATCATCAAGGAACATTTACACAAAGACCCATCGGCCAAAGCCGTTGTCGAACTAGCTAAGGCTGGAAAGACACGGCAGTTTTGGGTTGAGGGGGACCTCCTGATAACCAAAGGAAACAGATTGTACGTCCCAAGAACGGGAGAACTGAGGAAGAAGCTCATTCAAGAATGTCACGACACCTTATGGGCCGGACACCCGGGATGGCAAAGAACATACGCCCTAATAAAGAAGGGGTACTTCTGGCCAAACATGCGAGACGACATCATGCAATACACCAAGACGTGCCTCATCTGCCAACAGGATAAGGTCGAGAAAGCCAAAGTCTCTGGACTCTTGGAACCTCTACCTGTGCCAACAAGACCCTGGGAAAGTGTATCTCTGGACTTCATAACACACCTCCCAAAAGTCGGGGAATATGACGCCATCTTGGTTATTGTGGACCGGTTCTCAAAATATGCGACGTTCATCCCCACTCCCAAATTATGCTCGGCGGAACTCACAGCCCAACTGTTTTTCAAACACGTTGTAAAGTTATGGGGCATTCCGTCGAGCATCATCAGTGATAGGGATGGCAGATTCATTGGGACATTCTGGACTGAGTTATTCGCTTTCTTGGGAACAACCCTGAACATCTCCTCGAGTTATCACCCTCAAACCGATGGACAGACAGAACGGTTCAACTGCTTGCTCGAAGAGTACTTACGTCACTTCGTCGACGCTCGCCAAAAGAACTGGATACAATTGTTAGATGTCGCCCAATTTTGCTTCAATTGTCAAACAAGCTCGTCTACAGGGAAGAGTCCCTTTGAAATTGTAAGTGGACGACAACCGGCCTTACCCCATATTATTGATCATCCTTATGCAGGAAAAAACCCTCAAGCTCACAACTTTACAAGAGAATGGAAGCAGACGACAGATATAGCCCGAGCATATTTAGAGAAGGCTTCCAAGCATATGAAGAAATGGGCGGACAAGAAGCGTCGCCCCCTTCATTTCCGTGCAGGAGATCAAGTCCTTATCAAGCTGAGACCAGAACAGATCAGATTTCGTAGCCGAAAGGACCAGAGATTAGTTCGTAAATATGAAGGCCCGGTTGAAGTTCTTAAAAAGATTGGGGCTACCTCCTACCGAGTTGCACTCCCCGCATGGATGAAAATTCACCCCGTCATTCATGTGAGCAACTTGAAGCCCTATCACCCTGATCCAGACGACGACCATCGAAATACAACCACAAGACCGAGCATCGATCTGAAACAAAAAGAAACAAAGGAAGTGGAAGAGATCCTAGCCGACAGGGTTAGGAAGATAGGAAGACCTGTACGGACGATTCGTGAATTCCTTGTCAAATGGAAGAATCTCCCTACAGAGGAAACAAGCTGGGAACGCGCCGAAGATCTGAACTCCGCCGCCACCCACATCGCAAGGTATGAAAGTAGTCGGTTGACGGGGACGTCAACCAATTAGGTGGGGGAGGGTGTCACGGTCATGCCTGTCCAGGGCCTGTTGCCCATGGCCGCATGCCCATGACAAGCCAAACCCTTGTCATGTCTTTTCATTCTAGTGTTTTTCCCTTTGTAATTCTAGAGCGTATGACACCTCAAGAAAATCATGTCTAGGCCTGCCAGAACTAAAATGGCCCAGAATGTACTATAGGGGGATATGACTAGTCGTCAACTTCTCCCTACCCAAGGTTATATATGCTAAGCCGTTGTTATCTTTCTCTTGCTTGCTTATATAACGTCTCTTTCCAAAATCTCTCTTTCAAAAATCTCGCTCTCTCCTCGTTTTCTAAAACCTTCTTTTAAAACCGAGGCTAGAGGCTCGACCGTACGTCGCTTGGCCGTAGGCGACGCAAGAACAAATTGGCTTAACTCACTTGTCGCTGGAAAGTGAGTGCCGCACAATCGCTAGTCCGCTGCCTTCGAAAGTGCGATTGTGTCATCGTGGGCCATCACATCTCACTCTATCATGCCTTCTAGAATGGACCTACATATCATTCATAATCTCAGGACATCCATCCATTCGGGTTCAATCGAGGCATTGACCCTCCGTGCTCATGTCATGTCATTTACGGATATCGTATTGATAGCGAGTGCAAAATTCAACCTCTGACAATCGGGTTAGGGTGTAATACTGGCACACTCGTGCCGCCTGGTACTATTCTTGAGAGATCTATTTCAAAAGAAGTCACCCGAGACACTCGTCTCGGAATGCTCACCCTCACTGTGACACACACATGTACCATAGGATAGTTTGCTTATGCCATAGGGCCAGGGGTAGTGGAGGGAGCTGACACCATGCCTCTCTCTATAGAACATTTTGAGGTATTTTCAATGCTCCTTGTGTAGATGTGATTTTGGTGAACAGTCATACGGTGTCGTGGAGAGTCCGATTGACACCAAATTTGGCGAGCATTCATATTTCATATGGACGAACTTGACTCCATAACCGCATGCCTAGAATCCCCTTGGAACCATGGCTTTCGAGGTTAAGGTCTGGGTCCTACTCGGCCCTTCAACAAGCCTATTTTTGACACTCGTGGCTCTTATCTTGCTTATGCCTCGTCTTTTCTTCAATACTATTCTGTGTGGTGTGTTAGATAATGCATCGTTCTTCTCGGTCGCATCATGACACTCGTTTAGACCCTTACATGGTCGAATGGTCACCACTTCTCTTACCGCAACGTGAGTCTCACAACCTACTGTTTACAGGAAAGTTGTGACACTTAGTACCCCAACATTCACTTCTTAAACTCCAACTTCAAATCTCAATCTAAGACACTTAGTACCCCAACATTCACTTCTTAAACTCCAACTTCAAATCTCAATCTAAGTCAGCACCTTTAACATTAACTTCTGGACCAACTTATTAACTCTTCATTTCATAACCTAACTCAACTCTCCACCCCGTTAACTACCACTCAAAAGAGAAAAAGAAAAAGAAAAAAAAAAAAAACATATTTTACATTCTATTTCCTACTCCTCTACTCCGTACGCAACATTCATTAGACATTCTTTTTAACCATCCTCTTTCTATTTTTCATAAACCCTATTTCACGTTAACCCACCCCCTTCCCTTCCATTACCTGCCACTGCACCCTGCACGCTGCACTCTAGCTGCCGCAGTCTCAGTCTTCCGACGTAAGCGCCGACGCCCTCTCTCCCGCTCTCTCTCTCTCTAACACTCTCGCCTCTCCGAGCAATCGGAGTTACTCATCTCTGTTTTATTTCAGGCTTTTCAGAGGAATACGAAGATGGGTTTCCAGATGCCGTCTCATGGAATTCAATCAATGCTTAAAGAGGGTCACAAGCATCTCTCGGGTTTAGATGAGGCCGTTCTCAAGAACATTGACGCCTGCAAACAGCTCTCCACCATTACCCGAACGTCTCTTGGTCCCAATGGTATGTTTCATCTGATCCTGAACCCTATTGCTTCTTTTTTCCCATTTCCTTCCATTTTATGTCATTTTCAGTACTAAAAACGAGAATGCTATGCTCCCATCCACTTTTTTCTGAAGCAAACCGATTTTAGTCTTTTCCTGTTTTATATAGTGACTCGTCTTCTTCGCATTATCAGTTTCTTATTACGCCACCTAAGGGAGGCCTGGTTTTCCCTTCCAAGTGGCAATATCTCTGTAAAGAGGGACAGAGATACATTAGATTCAAGATCGGCTAATAATTCTAACATGATCTTCTGGATTAACCTTGCAATTATAAAGATAAAGGTTGATTAGGCGAGATGGTTAAGTTTTTTTAGAATTTCACGCCTGGTCTGATATACAAACATTTCAACATTCATTCTGAATTTAGCTATCAGTAAGTCAGCTGCGAACCTAACCGTAGCTCACCTGTTAAAGACGTTATATTTGGACCATTCAAATCTCGACCTTCACATATAGTTGAACTTAAAATCAAAGTCACAACACACTAAGTACTGATGATAAAATGAAGTTGGAGAATAATAACGGGGACTTAAAGTTGGAGAGTAATAAAGTTCTCATGCAGTTTTACGATTCTGAACGACATAACTATGCTGATAATAAAATGAAGTTTAGTAAGATTTAGATGGAAGATCCGAAATGTATTTTTGTAACATGAACGGTTTAATGCCCATGCTAAGTATTTATTCTCCACCCGAATGGTTTTTCACTCAACTGTTTGGTTTATTTCTGTGGAAAAACTACTAACTTTGTACTACCAGCTTGGTGAAATTGCTAGTTGAAATTGCAAGTACGTCATTGGTATTTTTACATTGTTAGTCACTGTTTTGATCTGTTGAAATTCCTTGCTAACGAAAGCATTCCACACTAATATATGATTATGGTTGGTGGGTCTGGGATTTTATGTTAAAGTTGTGCTTGGGACATATTCTGTGTAACATGTCTGTAGCTTGATTACTGAAGAATTATGTTAACTACCTCCAAATTAGTATTGTTATAAAAAGTTACAATTACAATTAGATTTTGTCCTTGGTTTTAGACTCTTTGTAGGGTTAGCACCAATGATTTTATTCAGAGATCTTCATTTATCGTGCTTTGTTATAAAGCAAGCTTTTTAAAGTTATTAATCATCTGCTATCATTTTGTATGCTCATTTTCCGATGAGATTTGGGGAAGATTATGATGACTTCTTATTTCTCATGTGCCTCCTTGGAGTTCCCGTGATTGGATAGTGAGGTTTTGTTGTGTCTGATGTTCTACAAAATAGGAAAAGTTCTTTGGCATTTTTTTTTGGAAGCTCTTTAGTATACTTGTAATGACCCTATTCCTATTTCGATACCTCGAATCACAGGTCGCCATGTACATTCAAGGGTAAAAATGGCAATAAAATTTTCTTTTGTAAAATTGGGGACACAAGGAATTTTAAATTTAAATATGCATTCGAAGTTGACATAAAAGTAGTTTAAAGGTAATATCTACATAGTCAATTCAAAACGGTTTACAAAAAATACATACGTTTTGAGAAATAGCATTTAAAAATGACAAGAAGGAAGACAATTTGATCTAAAGGGCACCCCCTGCAGCTGTACGGCTCCGCACTCTCCCACCATCAACAATGGTCTACACTCCATCTGAAAAAAATAGAATAACATGGAATGAGTATAAAAGTACTCAGTAAGCAACCTACTTGTAGACTCTTGTCAAACTTAATCCTATGCACGGAAACTTAAGCTATGTGCTCATAACTGTTTTTAACAAACTGGGGTTAAATGACTATACCAAACTTGACCGGTCACTTTATAACTACCCTCAACATACCTCCTTTAAAGAGAACTCAATCCCTCTTAGGTTCACAACCTAGAGGTTTTCTATTTTCTCTCGACTCTAGGTTTCACGTATGTCTAGGTCTTTCATCTGTCTTGCGCAAAGTGTGCCTTGAGTCCCTGTGGCCCATGGAAGGACAAGGACCATAGGGTAATACTCATAAGTTTGGAGGAGCCCATTTTGCTCTAAATGGTGACCGTACTCCATACATATTACCTATTGAGCTCTGATTAGTGGACTCTCCCTAGTGGTGTCCGACAACATGTACCTGTTTATAAGATCAGTAAACTGCCTGTCACTACGCTCTTTTTAGGGTGGTACAGTAAAACTACTTGCTCATGTACCCTCATTGGGTTAGAATAGTAAAACTACCAGTCACTATGCCTTCTCTAGGGCTGGGATAGTAAACTACCTGCTCATGTACCCTCATCGGGTTAGAACAATAAAACCACCTGTCTTAGGAACATAACTACTTGTTAGTTTGCCTTTTCAGGCTAGAACAGTAAAACTACTTGTCACTACGCCACTCAGGCTAAAACAGTAAAAAGGCCATGACTCTCCCCACTAGGCACCGCTATAAGTACTACAGTAGTATACCCTTTATGACCCCTGAAATCCTCTATGGGTGGCAACTAAGCCATGTGTAACAAGTAGACCCTAACCTCTGTTAGTTAGTTCACGAATAGGGGTTGTGCCTTACCTGTCCTTACAAGGTACCTAGTCAACCCAAGGAGGTGGAACTCATGATTGGGTGCTAGGACCAAAATATATGAAACAATAATTCATAGTCTATGGAAACCATAACTATCACTCTATGATACATAGCTATATTCACACTCATGACGGGGTAATAACGGGCTATCCAAACCCTAAATCATGCATAATAAACATATAAAAGCATACAACATGCTTGTCATGCTCATTAAGTGATAATAATCTAGCCTCAACATACTGGAGAGCATAGAAGCCTAATGTTCTATTGGAGTTCACAATCATGTATGCAGAAGCTATATGGAAGCTATATAACTAACTGTAAATAAGATTAAGTGGTAAACTGTTCACATTATCTAAGCACAATTATCATGAGACTAGGTCAAACTAGGCTCCTAAACATATTACTCAATCATTGCCCTCAATCCTTATCGACTCCTACAAGTATTTCTTAGAAACTTGCTCCATATGGTTACTTACTTGATTGTAGACTTAGACTTTCCGAGCTTGTTTCGGGTCTTCGAGGATATTCCAAATTTCTCCAAAATTCCTCAATATGCCCTAAATTAAGTCAAAACAACAAAACTGATGAAAATGGTTAGCTTCAAATTCGTTAAAGAAAAGGTTGAGAAACTAACCGTTGATTGTACGGTCATCTTCTCCAACTTGCGTGCGTGCCATTCTGCTTTCCTTCTTTTTTTATTTTTATTTTTTGAAAAAAAATATCTTTTATTTATTTTCATAAAATTCTGTGTGTTACAATTCTTGGTTGGAAAAGAAGTAGCTGAGTTTTGGGGATTAAAAAGAGAGTTTTCTTTTTAGGTAGGGCTACAGAAGGTTGCCTCTTAACTTGTTATTTTAGTTTCATTCATTCCCTGATGGTTTGGCTATGTTCCTTTTATCCTTTTTAATTTTTTTTTTTTTTGAGGTTGACTTTATTTCTCCCTTCCATCTTTCTAAAGGAAGTTGGAACCTTAATAAAAAAGTTTTTGTTTTTTAAAGTGTGGGGAACTCAACTGTCAAGTGTAATGTGCCAAAGGAAAAAGAGGGTTCGTTTTACTATCTATATGTTTTTTAAATTATAAGCGTGAAAATGGAAAAATATGAACAAAATATTTTTATATGAAAAACATACCACTATAAATGATATTATAATGGGAACTTTATGAAAATGAGGACCACCGTAAGATATCATTTGAAGGTATCGGCTTTTAGACAACTTATGTTCATATTTCTTTTTAAAAATAGAAAATAAAAAAAATAACATAAAAAGGTGCCTTGCCTCAAAAGATTGAGTGAGGCACCTAGGGCTGAGGCATCCTTCTAAGTCTTTTTTTTTTTTTTTTTTTTTTTTTTTTTTTTTTTTTTTTTTTTTTTTNGGAAGTTAGCTTTGAATTAAAAAAAAGTAATTGTTCAAAGAACTACTTCTAACTTTTGTAGCCCATAAATCTATTTTTCATTATTGAATGTTGTAAAAATGAGAGTAAAAGGTAAAACAATCCGGTACAATCTAACAATTTTTTCTAAAGCCATCATCTACAATAAAGCTCTATAGGTAATTTTTACTTAATGTCTAAGGTTGGAGCATAATGTGGATGTTTGAGAGAACAATTAGGACAATAATGTTCAAGGATTGCTTCTCCAACCTCTGCACTTGTTGTTTGTGTTAATGCATATCGACTTGTATTCTAATTATACATGCATACATACACACACACACACACACACACACACACACACACACACATATATATATATATATATATATATATATATCTGTATATCTGTATATATATATCTGTATATCTGTATATATATATCTGTATATCTGTATATATATATCTATATATATATATATCTGTATATATATATCTATATGTATGTATGTATGTATTCAATGTTTTCTTTCTTGAGTCTTTTTGTACCGTTCTATTCCAAACTTAACCATCTATGTCAATGGTCTTATTCTTAAATATCTTTTCTCAGGAATGAATAAGATGGTAATTAATCATCTTGACAAGCTTTTTGTCACAAATGATGCTGCCACAATTGTCAATGAACTAGAGGTACAGCATCCTGCGGCCAAAATTTTGGTTTTAGCAGGTAAAGCTCAGCAAGAAGAAATTGGTGATGGGGCTAATCTGACAATTTCGTTTGCTGGGGAACTTTTACAAAATGCTGAAGAGCTCATCAGGATGGGTCTACACCCTAGCGAAATAATCAGTGGCTACACAAAAGGAATCAATAAGGTTTCTCACTTTGTACAATGGTAACGAAATACATAGATATACTTTTATAACATGGTATTTTAATATCTTATCTTCTTTTTGTTTCAGACTGTCGAGGTTTTGAATGAACTAGTGGAGAAAGGTTCAGAAAATATGGATGTTCGTAACAAAGAGGAAGTCATTTCGCGCATGAAAGCTGCTGTTGCTAGCAAGCAGTTTGGACAAGAAGATTTTATTAGTTCTCTAGTGGCTGATGTATATTTGCCTACTCTTGTTGCAATTGAGTAATTATCCTGTAAACTTTTCCACCTGCAAATTATGTATACTTTTTGTGTTGCAGGCTTGCATTCAAGTTTGTCCTAAGAATCCAGCAAATTTTAATGTGGACAATGTTCGAGTTGCAAAGTTATTGGGAGGTGGTTTACATAATTCTTCAGTAGTGCGTGGCATGATCTTGAAAAGTGATACTGTGGGAAGTATAAAGCGAATTGAGAAGGCCAAGGTACAAATCATCATTTATTTACACTTCCATTATGCTGAACGTGTTTCTTGAGTACATTCCTACTTTTGATTCATGTTCTTCTGTGAGGTTATAGATGCTCTTATTTTTATTAATTTGTTTGTTCTTTTTATATGTTTACATCTGGTTCAAAAAAAAAAAAAAAAAAAAAAAAAAAAAAAAAAAAAAAAAAAAAAAANAAAAATATATAATATATATATAAAGAAAAAAGAAATTAGGTAACTACATCTCGACTGCTGCTCCATGAGGCGTCCCTGATAATATGCTGACCAAGATTAGAGGGCAGTGATTCTCTAAGGAGATATTTTGTTTCTATAAAAAGTAAGGAAAATGTTAAGAGGTTCTTTTGGGGAATTAGAAACAGTCCTTGTATATTTGAAAGCCATTGCAATAGTTTTGATGGCTAAATGGCAACCACAGATCATTTCAGCTTTAAGAAATGAAATTAGCATTGCTTTAATTGCAAGTGCTAATTCCTTCTGCGTGCAGAAATGAGATAGAAGAGAGAGGAAGATAAGAAATCTAATTTTTATCTGCATCTAGGGTAGCTGTGTTGCTATCATTCATTTTTTACATTACGTGGTTTTAAATGTCAGGCGTATCCATACATAATTAAGATGATTAATGACAGGCTTTTTTAAAGTGTTTTTTTGGGATGCTGGCTTTGTGATTGTGATAGACGATAAGGATTCTTCACCTGTTTTTAACTTGTATTGCTTTTGTTTTCGCAAAGAGAAATTAAACCTTGATTAATGTGTATCATTAATTTTTATGTATAAAAAGGACTTGAAACTCTTATTTTATCGTACTTCTCAAATATATATGTGAAACTCTTTCTCTAGACTATTTTGGTTTTGATTTTATTGAACATTTTATTTTTATTTTTATGTAGGTTGCTGTATTTGCTGGTGGCGTTGATACATCTGCAACGGAAACAAAAGGAACAGTATTAATTCACACTGCTGAGGAGGTAAATTTCAACTTTTTTTAATATTTTCAAAGCTCATTAAAAGGAAGTTGAAAAGCTATTATTTTCTTTGTCATCACGGTTTTGATAAGTGTGGTGAAAAACTGCCACAAGGATGCCTCAGTTGAGATTTGCATTAAAAACTTACATTCTTAATGTTTTCTCCATTGACTGACCCCAAAGGACTGCAAAGAAACCGGGATGCTACAAAATCTGGCCCTTATCACGAAACAATGGACGCATAAGGACCTCCAACATCATAGATATCACTCCCTTCTCTAATTAAGTAAACATCTGAATAGAAAAATCCCATATAGTTCAAGCCAATGGCATCCCTAATGAATGGATGAAAATGTCGATGTAGAAATTGATTCGATAAATTGATTATATATATATATATATATATATATATATATATATATATCAAAAAAGGTCCGGATATCACGAAAACTTATAATTTTTTTTTTGTAAATTTCTAAATTGCACTTTAACATTAGATCATTTAAATCATAAATGATCCTTTTTAAGTACATATCAATAATTAATGTTTTTTTAGTTCAATAACTATGGGGTGAGGATCGAACAATCGACCATTGGAATAGTTATTAGTGCTTTTAGCCACAGAGCTATGCTTGGATTGACAAACGAATAGTGATTAGAATAATTCATCAATAATCTATTATATCAGTTCAAAGAAATACATCATTAACAACAATAACAATAACAACAATATAACATTAATAATAATTTCAATTTTTTAATATAAATTAATTAGAAATATATTAATAAAATAAAATAAATATACTGGAAAAAAGAGATGGAGAAAAATAATGAATAGAAATATAAAATATAAAAAATATAAAACTAAAAAATGTTAGACTAAAAATTGGGAGATGGAGAGAAGAGAGGGAAGTATGTGAGGAGAAGAATAGAAGAGACAGGATATGTGAGATAAAGTTGATTGGCAGAAATTTGGGAGAGAGTGGGAATGATATCCCTAGTCCCACATTGAAAATCTGAAATGAGAGGGTCCATGACCTTCATAAAAGGAGTCTTTTGCTCATTTTTTTTACAAGGGTTTTCCTCACACAAAACAATATGCTATTGGGTGCTTTTATGGTTAGAGAGAGTTCTTATAGTGATGTTTGGTCCCATATTAGATTCTTTGTTTCTCTCTAGGCCTCTGTTTCTTGGCTCTTTTCTAATTATTCGCTAGGTCTTATTTCTCGTTGTTGAATTCCGTTCTAGTAGTTTGATTCCCTTTTGTGGGTTTTTCCTTTTTGCATGTCTATGTATTCTTTCATTTTTTTCACAATGGAAGTCGTATTTTTTCATTAGAATAACACAGCCTTTTTGAAGATAATGATGTGTAAGAGGAAACTTGGAACAAAGAGGGATGTCTCTAAGTATTGGATCCATTTCCTACAAACCATTTGACAAAAAAGGTATTGAATGCTGTGGTGCATTCTTTGCATGAGGGCAGCAGAGGGATCTTGGTCATATTATTTGGAGTTAGTGATTTACATTTTGTAGTCTGGAACTGTTTCTTTTGAGGAGTTCGATCTAAGCTTGGTTAGGCATAGGGGTTGCAGAGAGATGATCAACTCCATCAACGTGTTTGGAACGTGTTTAAATGAATGCTTGTTTGGCGTGTGTCCAACATAGAAACTCTGCTTCTGCTTTCTAAGCTACACCTTATCATGTAAAAGGAGGAATCATTGACCGATTGAGAATTACCCACTCTTGAACCTCATGGGACAATTCCTTCTTGTCTCCCTATTCGAAAGAGTATGATAGATACCCAAAAAGAATGAGGAGGAATTCCCTAAGATGGGCAAGATAGAGGCCGCTGCATGTTAGCTCATGTTAGGCAACAGATACAAACAAGGGGATGAGGCACAAAGTGGTTTATCTCTCACCCACCATTCCTCGAACTAAATATCTGAATCATCTGCAGTAGAGCATTTCACAAATTAGGAAAAAAATAAAATAAAATAATAATAATAAAAAGAAAACCTAAAAATATCATTTCACAGCTATCCTTTGCAGTTCGAAACCTAAGGGTCCCTTTAAAAATTGTTGGTGCTTTCAATACATTCTTTCTAGGGAGTTACTGAAAATTTGGTTGGTGTCTTTTGACAGTTGTTTAACCTGGAAGAGAGGTTGTTGTCTTATGATGGGGAGGTTTTGTTTTCACCTGCCATTTTGTGAGAAGGGTTTAATTTTTGGTGTAGGTTTTTTTGGCTGTTTTATGGGACAATTTTCTTCTTAGTGACAGGAGAAATTTTAGGGACCTTGATAGGTCTGGAAAGAGATTTGGTCAATTGATAGGTTTAATATGTTTATTTGAGTGATTCCTTCTAGTAGTTTTATAATTATTCTTGAGGCCTTATTCTTTTGGATTAGAACTATTTTTGTAAATTTAGCTAGGTTTTGGCTAGCTTCTTTTGTTGGGTGGCTTGTTTTGTAGGCCCCTCTTGTATTCTTTCATTTTTCTACTGCAATTTTTCAGTAAAAACACGTATTAATAATACAACTAGGTGCCCCCTGTTTATTTGAGGCAGTCGTCTTTGGTAGCAGCAGTAATCATGGGAATCCTGCTTCATAGAATTTCTTGTTTTTTTGTTATTATTTTGATTGGAAAGATACATTTTATTTTTGGGTGTTTTCTTGTTTTATTGCTTATGTTTATCTTCTTGTTTTGCTTGGTTAATATATTCCTTTAATTTTTCTTATAAAAAAAGGATATTCTCTTTCTTTAGGTCTCCTTTTGAGGTTGTTTTTTCTTTTGCTATTGGAATTATATTTTTTTCTTGTAACATCAATTTATACATATGCTTATCAATTGTAGCTACAAAACTATGCGAAAACTGAGGAAGCTAAAGTTGAGGAGCTGATAAAAGCAGTTGCAGATTCAGGGGCCAAAGTAATTGTTAGTGGAGCAGCGGTTGGGGAAATGGCTCTACATTTCTGTGAGCGTTACAAGTATGTTGAGTTTTCATTCTTTG
The DNA here is from genome assembly GCF_002806865.2 of Cucurbita pepo subsp. pepo. NCBI lineage: Eukaryota > Viridiplantae > Streptophyta > Magnoliopsida > Cucurbitales > Cucurbitaceae > Cucurbita > Cucurbita pepo. The sequence continues at coordinate 6,125,734 of NC_036640.1, forward strand.
TTGTTTTTCGTTCTCCAGTTAAGTGTTAGAAAGGTGGTAGAGGATCTCCTTTTCCTTCTTTTTCGCGAGAAAGGAAGGTTGTTCTGGTGGCAAGCTGAGGTTTGTGTTATTTTGTGGGATTCTTGGGGGAAAGGAATAACTGTCTTTAGAGGGTTTGAGAGACCTTGGAGTGATGTTTGGGCTCTTATTAGGTTCAACGTTTCTTGCTTCAGTGGTTAAGCTGTTTTGTAATTATTTGTTAGGTCGTATTGTGCTTGATTGGACACTTTCTTTAGCTTGCCTCCCTCTTTTGTAGGAGCTATTTCTTTTGATGGCCTCTCTTTTGTGAGTTTTTTTTTTTTTTTTTTTTTTTTTTTTTTTTTTTTTTTTTTTNCTTTTATTCGTTCATTTTTTTCCCTCCATGAAAGTTCGGTTATTCATTAAAAAAATGTTAAAAGGTTGTTGCTGAATAAAAAATGCTATATTTCTTGCTCACTGCGCTCATTGAAATGTATGTTTGATGTAAAATAGATTTTGTTGGATGATGATAGAGGGGGTGTTTGTTCCATCTTTTGTTTTAGGATTAGGGTGGGATCTTTCGGGGTGCTACCAGTTATCTTTTAGGGGTAGAGGATTGGGAGAATCTTTAGGGGGTTTGAAAGTACGGGGAGGTGTGGGCTGTATTCCACAGTTTCTTTTAGGTGTTAGTGTCGAATGATTTTTACAACTACCAGTTATCTCTTATTCTCTGCGATAGAGCCCTTTAGTGTGATTGTTAGTTAGGCTGTCTCTTCTTTGTAGGCTCCATTTGTAGTGTGCTTCTTTCTTTCTTTGCGTATTTGTCATTTCACATCTTATTAAGAACTCTATTTATTTATCCAGGTATCTTATAAAAAAAATTGTTACAACCTATGAGAGTTTGAGAAAAATCAATGAAGTTTTGATGATAAAGCAAAAAAGGGTATTTGTTTGAAAATACTTTTGTTCACTACATCATTCTCATTTCAATTTTGGAGAAGTCATAATTGATCGTTTGATTGTTTTTGTTTTCTTTACATTTGTCTAATACATCTCTCCTGCAAATATTCATTTTTTTTATCAAATCTTTTCATCGACTCCATACCACATTCAAGCATATGTTTGTAATGTTGTAGTGTATCCAAATATGACTATGATGTGGCTGAATGATTTTTGAATTTAAAATTAACAGTTAAAAGTTTGTATGTACTAACTTGCATTGCTGATGCATGTTGGGAAGGGTTGGTTTATGTGTTGGATTTGGATGAACTATCCAGATTAGATCATTCTTTTTTATCAGATTCTTTCCTTAATTTCATGCACTGTTGCGCTGCAGGCTTATGGTGTTAAAAATTAGCTCAAAGTTTGAGTTGCGGAGATTTTGTCGCACAACTGGTGCTGTAGCCATGGTAAGATGTCAAGGCTTTGTTATTGATAAAGTTAGATTGTTTTCTTCATTGTCATTGACATGATTCCCTTCCACACCAAACAACAGTTGAAGCTCAGCCAGCCAAATCCAGATGACTTGGGTCATGTGGACTCTGTCTCAGTTGAAGAAATTGGTGGTGTTAGGGTATGTTATCTATATTAGCTTAATTATTTTTATATTGCACTGCTTCTTCATTATTTCTGACATCATAACTGATTATTTTCCCTATTGATATTACATTATAGGTCACAGTTGTGAAGAATGAAGAGGGGGGTAACTCCATATCAACAGTTGTGTTACGAGGAAGTACTGATAGTATTCTGGATGATCTTGAACGGGCTGTTGATGATGGAGTTAATACGTACAAAGTATTTCTCTACATATATACTGTTTATTCTTGGAATTATTTGGAGCTTGCTTGATGATTTTCTTTCAGGCAATGGCGAGGGACAGCCGCATAGTGCCTGGAGCTGCTGCTACTGAAATTGAGTTGGCTAGAAGAGTAAAGGAGTTCTCTTTTAAAGAAACAGGGTAATTATTTTATTTTTTAAAAAACAATATAATACTGCACAAGAAGATCATTTATAAGGTTTTTGAACAGAGTCTGTTGTTAACAGCATTTCTCTGGAAAGATAAGGAAACGGTTTTGCACAACTGATATAAGCAGCGTGAATGCAAACTGCAGTTATATTAATATGTAGAATAATTGTTCAATTAGGGAAAAAAAGTTCTCTTTCTAGACTCCTTTTGTCCTGAGATTTCTTTTTGCAGCAGTAGAGTTGAGGAGGTCTTCTAGGGTGGATGAGATGTACAAGGATGAGGAGAATTAGTTTGCAGTAAAGAATTTTAAAGGTTAAGAGTTGGTATAAGATGTAGAGGATAGTAAAGCTAAGTTTGTGGGGTTAACCTCCTACTTGGTTTCCTTAATATGCTTGGCTCTTCATGGCTGTTAAGCTTGTTTTCAAGGACCTGGTGAATGCCTTTAAGAACCTATAACTCTTTATAAATTTAAAAGGAATAGTGATCTCTTGTTGATTGAGAAGATTTGAATGGAAAAGGGTTTTATTTTCCCCTTACATTCCTATATCAATGTAGGGAATTTACATAAAAGAGGGAGATGATCTAACAGAATCAGAGCTATAAAGATGGAGAAGCTGATATCACTTATACTATGAGATATAGCTAAGAAATGACATGTTGAAAAATCTATCAAAAGATTTGCTTTGCCATTGAAGATACGATTGTTCCTCTCAATCCAAACTGACATAAGAATGAGTCGATTGTTGTAGTAGCAATTTTCAAAATGGCCATTTTGACAGGCCCTTTTTGAACAAAGCTTGGTATTCAAATTAATAATAGGGGTGGTGGCGAGAAGGGGAAAAATACTAGGAAGTTAGGAATCCTCAATTGAGATTAGGGGAAAGTAAAACCTTTTGTTGGATAGTTGGGGTAGTCATAAAGAGGTTTTGAAGAGAGACGGGGAAAGCAACAAAAGCTTGAGCGTTGATGGAGAGATTTTAGCAGCTGCTTTCGTTTTGTTGGGTTAGGAACTTAGGGTTTTCTTTAATGCCTCTTGCGTCTTCTTTTGTGATCTTTCATCAACCAATGAAGTATTTGTTTCTTAAAAGTTACGTGTTTGGCGCTTTAGGGGCTATTTGTATTATTCATGGTTCATTTTCCCCTTTCCTTTCTCCTTTAAAAACTAAATGTTTCGAAACTGAAGATTCTGGTTTTCAAATACCTAAAATGATGAAATCTAAAATTTCTTGAAAAGGGGACTGCATTGGCTAATGCAGTTTGGTTTCTCAGTTATATGCAAACCGATACTTATACGACCATCTATGCATAAAAACAAAGTCCTAAACCCATACGCTAAATATAGGTTGCTTAAGTAGCCTTTCTGTTGAAATCCTGTTTAGGGTTGCTATGGTAGTGTACAATAGGGATTGTTGCTAGTTGAGTGAAGAGATTCTAATGAACTCTTCTTTTCAAGATAAAGACCAGAATAAAGAGTGTCTTGTGGCAATCTTGTTTTGTTATCTTGTGAGGGGTGGCTCGAGTGGAATTGTCGGATTTTAGAGGGGTTTAGAGGTGTTTGGAGGCTTGTTGGATGGCGTGAGATTTAATCCGTCCGTATGGGCGTCCATTAATTAATTTGTTTTTGTATTAATTAGCTTGGTATCATTTTTTTGGATTGGACTCCTTTCTTGTAGTTGAGGACTCCTTTTGTGGACTTGTTTTTTTGTATGCCCTTGTATACTCTTTCATCTCAGCACTTACTGCCCAATCTGCATTAGTATAAACTTCTATTTAAAAGTGATGGTGTTTACTGTATAAGATACCTTTCCCAAACGTTCCTTTTTGATATCTCAAAATTCTATAAGCAACTTCAAAATGAATTGGTTTAGTTGCATGCATAGACTAACTTACCATGCTTACCACATAGCAATATCAGGACGCATATGATATAGATATATTGACCTTCCAAGAAGACTATGGTATCGGTCTTTTTCCAAGGACTTTTTTATTTTTTATTTTTTATTTTTATTTTTTATTTATTATTATTATTATTATTAACAAAGATACTTCTTTGATCTTGCGAATTCTATCCCTAAAATATCTGAATGTTTCTGGATCCTTGATCTGAAATTCTCTAGCAAGATTTTTCTTGAGTTCAACTATACCTGGTTCATCGTCACTTGTGAGAATCATGTCATTAGCATAGACCATCAAAACTAAGATTTATTTTTCTCAAAAAATAGTTAGTATGACCCTACTTGACGTTGATTCTTCAATACAAAAATAGTTTTCATCAATTGGAAGAAAAAATGAAAGAATCAAAGAAGTAACTTTAGTTTCTTATGGAGTTCTCTATTCCGTGCCTGCTTATGAAAGAATCAAAGAAGTAACTTTAGTTTCTTATGGAATTCTCTATTCCGTGCCTGCTTATGATTTTTCCCATTAGTTTCTTTAGATCATGAGAAATATTGTAATGCCAGCTCTAAGTGTCCCATTTAACACATTTCTTTCCATTTTGATTCAAACTAATGCACTATTGTTGTTTAATTTGGTCAATGTTTTGAATTATTTCAAAGGGTTGCTATTATGAGTATTAGATCAGAGTTAGTTATTTTATTCTATAATTGAAAAACTACTGATGACTTTTCCTTGTCTGTATGTAGATTGGATCAGTATGCCATTGCAAAATTTGCAGAAAGTTTTGAGATGGTACCAAAAACATTATCTGAAAATGCTGGGCTAAATGCAATGGAGATAATATCATCATTGTATGCTGAGCATGCATCCGGAAATACTAGAGTGGGTATAGACTTGGAGGAAGGGATTTGCAAGGATGTTTCCAAGATGAATATCTGGGATCTTCACATTACAAAGTCAGTCTTCATTCTCTTACAGCGTGAATAATTATGGTTATTCTTATGAAACTCTTAGTTCAATGCTTCGTACAATATAGAATTACGTCTCTTTCTTGAAGTTACATTTTACTTGAAGCACACCCCTTTCTGGGACCTTTAGAATGCTCAATTTTAGTGCCTCTGTAGTAGTGCCGTTAACTTGATTCATTGAGTGCTCATTAATTCCAAACCTTGATAATGAATTTTGATTCATGAACCTCATCGTGATACTTGGTGCAATGCAGTATCATAGTGAACAGTTCAACCATATATGAACTGTCCTAATTGAAATAAGTTCTGTCCCATTATAGATTCTTATATCACATCAAGTTTGTTAAGATTTGTAGTGTTTCTTTATTCTTTCATTGATTGAGTTGAATCCCATTTATATTACTATGAAATACATAAATGAAGTTAGTTAATGGTGGAGTTACTATTATCTTTTTTGCGACGACAAATCTTAATTGTGTTCTGAAGAAAAAATTGTTCATTATTCGGGGTCTCAAAAGGGGGTTTACTAATTCTTTTTGGATGCCATTGTTTTTTCATTTTTCCTGGATGAAAGTACAATTTATTAGAAAAAAAACACCATTAGTTTCCTTAGAGTGGTGAAGTGTCATTTACTTGTTATACCATAAATTTGTCCTGTTAATTATATTATACTGATGATGACTAACTCATGGTAACATCCTCTTTTGTGTGGCTTTTTTTCTTTTCTAGGCTCTTTGCTCTCAAGTATGCTGCAGATGCTGCTTGTACTGTCCTTCGAGTGGACCAGGTACTACAAATATTTTTGTCAAACTATATTCTTACAGTATTCTTCATCTCCCTTTCTATGTCAAACTCATTTTGAGACAGAATTATTAACGACCTCGATTGATATTTAATTTGTTAAAACCATATATATATACATAGGACAGCTGAGACAAGCATCATTTCATAGCTTCTCTTGATCCATAATGCGTAACTTATCATGTGTGGACAACGGGGGCGGGGGCGGGGGATTATGCAGGAAAGAATTCAGAAAATATTGTACATTTCATACTTGACCCTTGCCTTCTTGAGAACAAGGGATTAATAATATTGCTGAACTGAACTTGAGTAACGTAAACCATAATGCGTAACTTATCATGTTTATGTGGTGTAGATGTGTTTTAGAATGAATGTTAAATCCCATGTTGCAGATAATAATGTCAAAACCAGCTGGAGGCCCCAGGAGAGGAGCGCAGCCTGCGGGGATGGATGAGGACTAAACGCTCAATTGGCCAACTCCTACAAATCATTCTGCATCTGCCCGCAAGTTTTGATTAAGATATACCGAAATGGTTTGTGTTTGTGTTTGTATAAGGGTGGTGTTTTTATTAGGGGAGGAGTGTTCTGCCGAAAACGTGGTGTTTTGCGATTGCCTCTGCAAATAGGACATATCTTTTGATTGATCACTGCCCTTTGATTGTTGGATATAATGTGTTGATGCTATAGCGCGGCTTATTGTGTTAGTAGGGAACTCCTCGAATGATGCCAATTTAGAATGTGTTGATGTCAAGCTAGCTCAGCTAGGTTTTTGCATCCTTCGTTTCCAATTCATCTTCCCGTTTTCCCCCTCGTCTTGCACTCATTTGGGTCAACTCATATGCATTTCAACTTTGAATTAATCTCATGAGACGATGGTCCGTTCTTATAACATTTTATTGTTCGAGAAACTTATAGGATTTTAACATCTTAGATAGGTGTCTTTATAGAATAAACTTGTTCTCACCATCTTTTTACCTTTTTTTCTTCTTTTTTCTCTTGTTTTGATAATCATTATATTAAGTTGTCAGCTATCAAAGATTGATAGAGATAATATATTATTCTCATTGATGTTAAGTTTTATATCTAATGATATTCTAAATTTTTAATTGTGTTTATTATTATGTATATGATTTAAAAAGTGTCAAATAAATTAGTAGACAGTTTTAAAATTTTGAAGCCTATTCAACACAAAAGTTACATTTTAAAAATCCAAAACCTGTTGTGAACAAATATGAAACTCCAATTGGCTAACTTCTAATTTAAACTATTTATTTTGATTTTGTTAATCTTTGTTTAGATTTGGAAGCGCTTGAGTGTCTCAATATTGGATTGGGATATATTTGTCTTTTCATTTATATTTTATTGCAAAAGTATGGTTGATTGGATAGCTTTTTTTTTTTTTTTTTTTTTTTTTTTTTTTTTTTTTTTTTTTTTTTTTTTTTTTTTTTTTTTTNTAATTTTTTTAATTTACAAGTTAATTATGATAAAAAGAAAATTTTGCTTTTCAAACTCAGGATACATTGTTTTTAAGGGTTACAATTAAATACAATCTTACTCCTAAATATATTAAGAATATTTAATATATGTTACTCGTAAATGTTTGATATTTGAATTTCATACAATTTTAGTTATTAAATTTTATTTAAAAAATTTCTGTTTTTTATTATTATTTAGGTATTAGGTATTTGGTTGTATATTTTCAGTTGTTTAAGAAGTTTGAAAAGTTGAGAAGTTTGTTTTTAATAATTAGAATTGAAAGACAACCTAAAATTTATTATTAGTATATTTAATGTACAAAGGTTGAATTGAGAAGACTTATAGAAAATTTATGTTTATTTTATTCCTAATTAAATTAGGAATTTAAACTAAGGCCATTGAGTGAATATTCAAATAGGTGAAATCTCGACATAAGTGAGAAAGAACTTGAAGGACGAAAGCAAACTTAAGTTGGAAGGAGAACATTGGCTAAGACTTGTCTACTTGGCTAAGACATGTAAGTAGCCATACTATCGACTCGGCTGAAAAACTTGTTTTACGTATGATGAAACATACCAAGTAACTCTTGATATGATATTATGATGTGTTATACTGATGTGACGATGTTATGATTATGGGATTTGATATATTATGATGTCTTACAATGATGCTATGATGCTTTGATGATGTGATGTACTATGATGGTATGATACGTTAGGATGATGATACATTATAATAGAAGGACATGAGATGTATGAAATGTCATGTTGCAATTATGATGAGGAGTTTTCTAATACACAACCCCTAAATGATATTAAGAGACGTCATGCATATTGTATGTTCATTTACATTGGGATACTTCCCCTTTTATGATGAGTACAAATGCATACACTATGAGGATATGATGATCATCATGCCTTGCATGATATTCGAGTGTTTATTGTACCTATAGACATCCGACTACAGTCTAACTCTACCATGCAGGCTGAGGGGGTGTGCGAGCCTGCTTGGTGAGCTCACGCTCGCACATGTGGGTTGTGTGTAGGAAAGTACTACACATCCAGTTTGTCCGAACTAGAGGTCACCTTTATGATGGTTTTAAATGGTAGGTCCCTAATCATGATGTTTGCATTCCCTGACCCCAATAGTTGGGTCACTTACCAAATATTTTTTAAAATACTCAAGTCATGTACTACTTCTATATTTCAAATAAAAGCAAGGCACCCTGTACGGTTGACACATTAAAAGACCATGACACTTACATAGATAATTGCATTTAATTTTATAGATCTTATGTTAGCATAGGGCATTGCTATTTTTATACATAAGTATGTAAGTGAATGATTAAAATTTTTGAAACTTATTAAACAAAAAAATTTAATTTTAAAAATGAAAAACTATGAAAGTCCAAATGGCTAACTTCTAATTTAATAAACTATTTATTTTGATTCTGTTATATTATCTTTGTTTGGATTTGGAAGCACTCCACTGTCTCAATATTGGATTGGGATTTAATTGTCTTTTTATTTATATTTTATTGCAAAGTTGATTTTTTTTTTTAATTAGATTTTATTGAAATTTTAGAAAATTGAAAATTTGATTCAATTTAACCGTTTGTCCAGTAAAATAGGGTTATATTCAAACCCCCAACTCAGCCCATCATATTTTTAAATAAATTTAAAATATTTAAATCTAGGTTTAAAACTTCGGATGTTGATTTAACATATACTTATAACACTCATCACTCTAATCAGTTAGGATGTTGGGACAAATTATGCAGTAAATCAGTTATGCATGCTCCTATTGCCAAAAAGAAAAATTGGTTTAGTTGATGGCACAATTGAGGAACCATCTCAAGATGCAAATTCAAAAAAATTTGACATTGGAATCAGTGCAATAATATGATATTAACGCCAAATACATGTTCGATCATACTTGGTCTCTCATTCCTCTACCACCTAGCCATAAAACTATTGGCTGTCGTTGGGTGTACAAGATTAAATACAACTCTGATGGTTCTATTGAACGTTATAAACTACTTAAGCGGGTAGCAAAGGGATACACTCAGGTTGAAGGTATTGATTACAAATAGACATTTTCTCCTACAACGAAACTTACTACACTTCGTTGCTTACTCACTGCTACTCGACAATGGTTCACTCATCAGTTGGATGTTCAAAATGCCTTTCTCCATGGTAATCTACATGTCTTTACCACCAGGTCTTCGCCGACAGGGGGAGAATGCAATATGTCGGCTACAAAAATCTCTTTATGGGTTAGAACAGGCTTCTTGCAATTGGTTCTCCATATTCTCTACCACTATACGAAATGCAAGCTACACTCAGTTCAAAGCAGATTAGATTACTCTTTTATTTACTAAGAGTAGAGATACTTCTTTTAGTGCAGTTCTTATCTATGATCTCAAAGAAATTAAACATCTCAAGACTAGTTTACTAGAAAAATTCCTTATCAAAGATTTAGGGAATTTGAAATATTTCCGAGGCATTGAATTTTCTCGATCTAGAAAAGAAATTTTATGTCTCAAAGAAAGTATGCTCTAGAAATTCTTCAAGACACAGGTCCTTACAGGAGCACGTCTAGAAAAATTCCCTATGAAGCAAAATCTGAAACTTACTTTAAGAGAAGGAGAGAAGTTGAATGATGTAAGTAAATAGATTGACATATTAATATATTTAACTGATACTATGCCTAACATAGTGTATTCAGTTCGTATGCTTAGTCAATTTATGCATGAACCAAGAAAACCAAATTGGGCAGCTCTTCGAGTTCTGAGATACATCAAAGGTACCCTGGTCAAGGACTTCTATTGTCATCTGAAAACAACTTGAGATTACAAGTATATTACGATCCTGACTGGGGTGGTTGTCAAAACTTCCAAACCGTCTACTTATGGGTTATGCATTTTTCCGAGAAATTCAATTATTTCTTGGAAGTCTAAAAAGCAACCCAATGTGTCCAGATCATCAGCAGAAACCGAATATCGAGCTGTGTCAAATACTTGTTTAGAGTTAACTTGGCTGAAACACATTCTTCAAGACTTGATAGTTCCGCTATTCAAACCAACATTGTTATATTGTGATAATCAAGCAGCATTACATATAATAGTCAATTCAGTTTTTCACGAACGTACGAAGCACATTAAAATAGATTGTCATATAGTTCGAGAAAAGTTATAAGCTGGAATCATTAAACCGTGTTATGTTTCGACTAAAATGCAATTGCCAGATGTTTTTGCTAAAGCTTTGGGAAGACAACAACTTGATTTTATGAAAGACAAAATGGGTGTGATTGACATACAATTTCCAACTTGAGGAGGAGTATTAAGATATAAAGATATCTAGTGAATATATTTTGTGGTATAACTGTAATTAGTTATGGAGTATATCTTATATATCCGTAATTGGTTAATATTTTTTCTCTTTTTGAGTTGATTAGTAGTATATTTTATGTCATTTTCAGGATTTGGTTAGTAGTATATTTTTAGGAGTTAGTCGGTAGCTTTGGTTGTCGTCAGCTCGTGCCATAAGGTGTTAGGTTAAGTCCAGCAACGAGCGCAACTCTCGTGTTTAGTTGCCAACCGTTGAGATGGGAACCTTGAGCAGACGGTTGGTGATAAGCCGAAAGAAGGTGAGGATGACGTCAAGTCATCATGCCCCTTATCCCCTGGGTGACACACGTGCTACAATGGCTGGGACAAAGGGTCGTGATCCCGCGAAGGTGAGCTAACTCCAAAAACCAGTCTATTTAAACGTTGTGAACATTAATGAAGATTGTACTTTCAATCCAAGTTTTGGCTCTCCTTGTTAATAGTACCCTTCAAATTTGTTGAAAATTTAAAAAATATTCTTGTAGGTTTAAAAAACACCAATGAAATTATACTAAGTAAAAATTAAAAAGTTCTTAAAATTACTTGTTCATTCACTATTTTTTAAACTATTTTTGAAACTGATACTAACCATAAAAGCATTTTTTTGAAATTGTTTAAAGTGTTTTTGAAATTCTAAAAAGAATTTAAGGCTATTAATTAAACTTTTGAAAGATTTTTTAAAATTTAAAGATTAATCCAAAACTAATTGAAAATTTTGAAAATTTAGAGATATTTTTAGATGGAAAATTCAAAAATATAATTTAACATTGATGAGAAATTATAGAAAGTCATTAATTTCTTTTTTAGTGTTATTAGTATGAATATGAGTATTGTTGCAAATTATATTATATAATTAGGCCATGTTTATGTATTTGTAATGAAAAATTAATTGTAATGCAAATAATAAGAGAAACTTACATTCTTTTAATTGTGTTCATTTTGAATTGGTTGGAATGAACCTCATTAGTGTTATAATTAAAATGTTATTATTTTTTTATTTTTTATTTTTACTTAATTCAAATTTTATTTAAATTCTTATACTTCATAAAAAATAAATTTAATAACTAAATTAAAATGAAAAAGATAGGGTTTCAAAATTCAAAATATTAATGACATTGAATTTCATTAGTTTATTTCAATTTTCAATTTTCAATTTAGTGAAATACATCTTCGTATAAATACTCTTCAAATTATTAAAAAAAAAACACACACACACACAATTTTTAATAAGATAGCATTATTTAATATATTTTAAAATCGCTTTTTATTTTTTTTGTTTGATAACAAATTAAACCAATAATTACTAATAAAAGAATAAATAATTGATTGAATAACTTTTTTAGGTATAATGAAACTATAAGATATCTATTTAATTCGAATGTCAAAGAATCTTTATATGAATAGAGAATGAGTAAGAGATTTTTATCTATTAGCTTAAATTAATAAAGATGAGGGGTTGTTCGCACTCCACTTTTTATATATAATAATTTATGTTCGTGTCTTAATATAATAATATTTATGCATAATGAAAGCCAAGTCTTATATATATATATATATATATATATATAAATATATTTTTTAAAGGGTTAAAAACTAGGTTGAAAGTTAAATTTTGAAAAATTATGTTCTAATATTATATTATATTTTTCTTTACAATATATTTTTAAAATTTTTGGGATGTTTTAAATGTTTTATTTAATATGATTTTTATAGAAAAATATAAATGATCTTTTTTTTTTTTTTTTTTTTAAANTTTTTTTTTTTTTTTTTTTGAAAAAATATATATATAAATGGAGAAAATTATATATATATATATAAAAAAAAGAGGTATGAAAATGAAAAATGAAATAGGAGGGATGAGAAAAGGAGAAAGAATGAAATAGGAAATTTAGAGGAAATAGAAAAAAAAAAAGTGGAGAGGGACGAAGAGAGGATGAAGAATGACACAGGAGACCAATTTAAGTAAAGAAATAGGATTAGTGACGCAAAAATGTTTAGATTTATGAGGAAAGTGAATGAGATTTGAATGAAGTTTTTAACAAACAAAAACGACATGGATGATGATGAACCAATCCTCATCACAATCGCCTTCTCCCTATAATCTATCACTCTTCACTCACATTCAATCAAAATGGCTACTATGCCTTCTCCTCCTCCTTCTTCTTCTTCTTCCCCCCTTCTGCCTCTCCATCAGCGCCGGGGCCGATTGCGACGGAGATGTTTCTGAGGGGGAGGAGCGAGGAGGAGGTGAAGAAAGTGGCGGAAGAGTGCCCAATGGGGCGGGTGGGGGAGGGCATGGATGTGGCTCCATTGGTGGCGTTTTTGGCTTCCGATTCGGGGGAATGGGTTAATGGGCAAGTCATATGGTGGCATGGTTTGAAATTCGGCCTTAAACATGTTCAAACCCTCTTCCACATCTAAATAATCATAAAAATTAAATAAATGCTTTTAATTGGATCATCATTAATGCATATGTACAACTCCATACAAATTAATACATACATCATTATTTAATTCCTTATAATTTAATACTATTCATTCCAAATTTAATTTCAATCCTTCAAAATAGAATTATTAATAAAAATAAAAAGCAAGAGAAAACGAGTGTCAGCGAAGACACTGGACTCCAAATGAGGGTGGATTGTGAGATCCCAAGAACGAAACATTGTTTATGAGAGTATGGAAATCTCTTCCTAGAATACACGTTTTAAAATTCTTGAGGGGAAAACTCGAAAAAGAAAACCCAAATAGGACAACATCTAGTAACAGTGGGCTTGGACGGTTACAATTACGTTCTTCATTCTCAACAGATTCTAACATCCATTAATGCCTCTTTTCATATGCACTATTCCACCAAGACAAAATGCAGAAGAGATGAAAGATTCAACAAGAATTCCAACTAGGATGAGAATCAAAACAGCGATCGAATAGAATCACTCATAAACTAATGAACATTAGAAAAAATGAAGTATAAGAGCAATAATATGGAACATCATCATCATCATAAAGTATCTACACAACCAAATCATAGCAACATTGCTGTGAATAACAAGGCCATAGATACTAAGCTAACAAATGAAGCATCAAAGGAGGGGGAAGACGAAGCTAGCTGGATGATGAACTTACAAGTACCTTGTGAAAGATTCTGCGAGGTTATTGTAGCTAAACCTTGAAAATTACACGCCAATTCATCTTGATTCTGCACCTGAAAGTACATATTAAACGCATACGACGCATTCCCATTAGCATCCAAATTATTGCAAGAAGATCCATACCCAAGCGAAGTGCAATCAGAAAAAGTGCACGCATAGTCTATGTTATCAGCTAGTTTGCTTAAATCCTTAGCATTTGGATTGAACATACACCACTTTTGAGGAAGATACTGCACGTCTTGTGCTCCCACAAGCAGCTTGTTCTGGCCCTGACCTGAAAGATCCATGCCAAACTTCGGCTGACCGTCGTACCCGAAAATGCCCCAATGCCGCTCGAAGTTCCCTGGAGCAATGCTCTTGCCATTTTCATCCAGAAAGCTAAACAAGTACACTTCAATGAATCCAGGCCTCAATGGGGTGCCTTTGTTGGCTGCAAGCCTTGGTAGAAGGCCATTGTAGAATCTATAAGCATTGCCAGCATTGGCATTCTTATCCCCATCAGTTGGCCATCCAACCTCGCCAACTAGAATTGGCATGTCCCCAAGTCCTACAGCTTTCAGAGACGACACTAACGTGTCGAAGTTCGCATCGAAAACATTGGTATATTGAATGCCAGTGTTCATGTCAACAACAGGATTGCTTGCACCATCAAAGAAAGCATAGTCGAATGGGAAGTTGTCGTTGCCATAAAGACTAAGAAAAGGGTATATGTTGACAGTAAATGGTGCATTGTTCTTGCTTAGAAACTGGACGATTTGAGTCATGAGTCCATTGATATCGCTCCGAAACCGACCAGCAGACGGATACGGGGTATTCACGGGGGAGTTGTAAACATCAGCATTTAAGGGTACTGTTGCCTTGATGGTCTCCCCATAACCAGCTTCATTGAGTGCATTTTGAATGTTTTGAAGGGCTGGAAAGGTAACATTCAAGAATGATCCATTATAAGATGATAGAAATGGCTCATTGCCAACAGCAACATATCTGTACAAGAACATCATAGTAAGAACAAAACACAGGCTTAGCTTAAACAATTTTGTGTGGTTTGAAATGAATTACTTGATGGTAACTCCTCCATCAAAGGTGTAACGGGAGACATTTCTCTGCACCCATTGCTTAGCTCGATTGTAGTCTCCCATGGCGACAAGTTGATCATTAGGAATGGCAACCATGACCTCAATACCAGTGCCAGCCAGAGCGCCCATGGAGGATTGGTCTGCATCAAACAGCTTCACTTTCTGAATCCCATTATCCTTAAACATCTGCACAATGGTCTTAGGGGGTAATTTATGATTCGCCATAGTTCCCCAATTCACTCCAAGACCTTCAACACAGCAACCCAAAACCCCAACCAACAAAACCCATTTCAGAATCCATAATCTTCCCATTTTCCCACCTCGCTCACAGCCAACAAAAGGGGGGGAAAAGAATCAAATAACAAAAAGCAATGATACCCAGATGGAATTAGCAAATGAAAGTGATCTGAACAGATTGATTATAGAAAAAGATCGGGAAAAAAAGAAAAAAGACTGAAGAACCTTCCGTCTTCCCCCCGAAGATCCGGCAATATTTGCCCCCACGAGAACAGAGATGGTGATAGAGGGGGAGAGAGAGATGAAAAAAGAATCCAATAAAGCGATGAAGAAGTAAGAGTAGGAATAAAGGTAAGTAGAGGGAGAAGAAAAAGGATGAGATTGAAATTCCTGTGGGTGTACAGTGGAAATAGGAATAAAAGCAAACCCAAATCAGGAAAAGCAGAGAACAGAGGAGATTGAGAGTGAAACAGGGGAAAAGGAAGAAGAACAAGAAGAAGAACAGCCTAAAAAAAAAGGAAGAAATCAAATAAGCAGAGAAGAAGGGGATGAAATAAGAAAGAAAATGATGAACACCAGAAGCGGCACCAGAGAAAGTGGAGAGTGGGAAAGGAAAAACGGAGAAATGGGGGTTATGAGAGAGATAGATCAAGACAAAAGGGGGCCCTCAACGGTTATAATTGAATGGCGGATGGAAGCAGTGGTAGAAATGGGAACAAGAACAAGAAGAACAGCTACAAATGTTAGTGGAGGAAGGATTGAAATACAAACTGAAAGGGAAAGGGCTTCGGGTCTCTNCGAAGCAGTGGTAGAAATTGGAACAAGAACAAGAAGAACAGCTACAAATGTTAGTGGAGAAAGGATTGAAATACAAACTGAAAGGGAAAGGGGTTCGGGTCTCTGGTAATCAGGAAGAACAGTGGGTGCACCAATTNTGGAGGAAGGATTGAAATACAAACTGAAAGGGAAAGGGCTTCGGGTCTCTGGTAATCAGGAAGAACAGTGGGTGCACCAATTAGAGGTGGGATTTCATATCCGCTATCCCCCCCAATCAAGGAAATGGAAGGAAAATTAAAAATGAAAAAATAATTCTACTTTGTTTGAACTTTTTATTATAAATTTATGACTAAAAAGCCCAAAAATAGGGGAAAGATAGAAAATATTTATCTGCAAAAGGGAAATAGAATGAAGGGAAAGGGGAAAGGGGAAAGGGGAAAGGGCAAAGAGTTCCCCAGCTTTCTTGTTCTCTACTCAAAAAGGGTGAGGAAGAACATCGGGAGTTCCACATTAAACCATCGAGGGTACAATCGTCATTTCACACTTGCCACTGTGTGGTGGTCGGTTGCCGACGCAATCACACCATTAAAAACTATACAATATATTATATATAAAGTTTTTTATATTAATATATTTGGATTTCATTTCAATCTAAAACCACNTGAGTTCCATATTAAACCATCGAGGGTACAATCGTCATTTCACACTTGCCACTGTGTGGTGGTCGGTTGCCGACGCAATCACACCATTAAACTATACAATATATTATATATAAAGTTTTATATTAATATATTTGGATTTCATTTCAATCTAAAACCACACGTAACCAAGGGAGATTCAATACACTACGGAGAGTTGGATTGGAAATTGTTTTTGAATCAACTCTAAATTTTAAATTGATTCGATTGGTGATTCAAATAATTAGAGTTCTCGATTGGGTTAAAAAATTTCTACTTATCAACAAACTAAAATTTAATACAAATTCATATATCAAGTATTTACAAGTCACCCATATGGTACAACCGTAAATATTCCTAATTTTGATAGGATTGACCCAATAAAAAATGTCAATTAGCATATTGCACCAAATTTTCAATTTTTTCAAAATTCAATTCTACTTAATCCAAAAAAAAAATGAAATATTCTAACATTGCTAAATATTTATGGTTTCGATTAGGTAGTACAAGTTAGTCGACTTGTCAAGTTATACAAACATGTGAAACCAAAGAAATGAAAGAAAGGGGAAGGGGATTTGAGTTTGTTTCATATTAAAAAATATTTTTTTTTAAAATGACTTAATAGTGTTTCTGAATTACTTTTTAAAAAAAAATGTTTTTTTTTACACCTTAAATTTTTGAATAATTTAAATGAGTTTAATATAACAGTTTATGTGTTTAAAAAATTAATAAATACGAAAAAGTTTCTAAAAAAGTTTTGAAGAATTATTTGGGAGGATGGATCATAAAATAATTAAAATGTTTAACTAAAAAGTCTCTTACAAACATAAAAACATATTTATAATTAATATAATCACTTTTGATGTTTTGAAAAAGAAAACGAAAAATAATTTAAGAAAGAAATGAAAAAAATAAAAATTAAAAATANTGCTGATTAATTGTATTACAGTGTTAAGTTTAGTTTATTATGACTTACTGATTGTTTATGAATAGACTGAGTCATTAGGTTAATAGAAATATGATTGCATATTACTATATCTCATGTAATGTTATATGATTGTATGAGTGTGGTACTGTTAGAGGATAATAGTTAATCCTTAGTAAGAGACCTAACATTAGCGTTGAGACCCACATTTGTACTTTTATACTTAGTATGGTGCATATGCACCTAATAATGCAATATTTATGCTATATGGATGTGATTATAGGCTCCATCTATTCTCTAACCATGTTCTTGTCAGCATAGGATAAGAGACCACATAAAGGTGGCAAGCACGAGGGTTGTTCCCTCTTATGTCACATTCGTATTGTGAGACTATTAGGGCTAGCACAAACTTCATGAGATTTGTAGCAGATTAAAGTTAGAATTTTGACGACATACACTAAGACCAGAATGCAACTAGATTACTCGTGAACCTAGCAACGTTTTAACCTAGTTAACAAACTCTTAGAGACTAATAAGTTATTGAGAGTTTTGTTTGGGTTAAATGTTAAAAACTAGAAGTTAGTTTGAAAATGAAAAGTAAGCATAAAGAAATTAGTATAAAACAATGTTTTGGACGAGGTTTACCATCATATTGTATTATGAAATTGGATCCCTAAAATTTATTTTTCAAGGTTTGTTTATAAATTTCTTTTGAAAACAATTTTGTTTTTCACGTATTCTTAATTAATGATCATTCTTCTACTTAGAGAGGTGGGGTAATTACGTTAGAGTCAAATTGGTAAATTAATTAAAAAAAAAAAATCTTTGATNTATATACACCACAGAAGGAAAATTTTCAGTATGGGTAACACTCGGTTTTCATCATTTTTCATGATTATCGTCTTATTGCATTCGTAGTTAAAAGTTGTTGAACTTTAGTGAAGGAACTAAATTGACGAAGGGATCAGAAAGGAAAAACAAGATTGAACCCGTACAAAAAAAAAAAAAAAAAAAAAAAAAAAAAAAAAAAAAAAAAAAAAAAAAAAAAAAAAAAAAAAAAAANTGGATGTGATTATAGGCTCCATCTATTCTCTAACCATGTTCTTGTCAGCATAGGATAAGAGACCACATAAAGGTGGCAAGCACGAGGGTTGTTCCCTCTTATGTCACATTCGTATTGTGAGACTATTAGGGCTAGCACAAACTTCATGAGATTTGTAGCAGATTAAAGTTAGAATTTTGACGACATACACTAAGACCAGAATGCAACTAGATTACTCGTGAACCTAGCAACGTTTTAACCTAGTTAACAAACTCTTAGAGACTAATAATTATTGAGAGTTTCGTTTTGGGCTAAATGTTAAAAACTAGAAGTTAGTTTGAAAATGAAAAGTAAGCATAAACAAATTAGTATAAAACAATGTTTTGGACGAGGTTTACAATCATATTGTATTATGAAATAAAATTTATTTTTCAAGGTTTGTTTATAAATTTCTTTTGAAAACAATTTTGTTTTTCACGTATTCTTAATTAATGATCATTCTTCTACTTAGAGAGGTGGGGTAATTACGTTAGAGTCAAATTGGTAAATTAATTAAAAAAAAAAAATCTTTGATCAACTTCTTCCGCAATGTTTAGCTTACACAACCGGATTTGAAATTTTTTTGATCCCATTTTATTATTTTGGATTGTTATAGAGTCTTTTTTGATGGGACACCATAACTACTATCCAAGAAAAGTTAGTGACATAAGTTTATACCAACACTATAAATGGATTTACTATTCGAAGTCTTATGGGCTGGATTGGATGAATTGACTGAAGCATAAATATCATATAACACATAACCATTTTTATGTGATTGCATTTTCCAACTCCAACGGTGAGATCATCCTATGTCTATCATTTTTTCTCAAGTTAAAGTAAGGACTGCATATACAAACGACGATGCCGGCTAAATAAGTCACATTTGTTAGTTTTCGGCACTTGTCCTTTTGCTATGGGTAACGTTTTCTATTTCTCAAACTTTTATTTGAAACCAGTTTAAAAGCATTTTGGATGAAAAACAAAATATTATGACATATTTATAAATACTAAAAATCCATTAATGCTCAAATTTAGAAAGAAATGGAAAAACAAATCGAATTAGCAAATCCCATCTATCAATGGATTAATATTTACCTTATTCTCTTACTGATTTCTGTGTCGACACTTAAGGGAATTTCAAGAACAGTTAATAAATAAATAAATAAATAAATAAATAAATAAATAATAATAATAATAATAATAAAAAGGGACAAGATTTGTTAGCACCGGAGGATGCCTCCTGAATGTGGCCACTGCTTCTCAATCTCAAGTCAGATCAACACAATTTAATATTGAAATTTTTATCCATTATTTAACATTAAATAATATTTTTTAAAATGCATTTCCGCCTAATCAGATCACCACTCTTTTATTAAATAATAAATATAACAAAATAAAAGTATTTTTAAATCATAAAGCATGTGAACCATAACATCTCGCGTTCAAACACGCAATCTCTTAATAAACACATCATTTTTTTTTTCTTTTAATTTTTGTTTAGTTAAGCTTAGTCTTAATATGCCATAATCAAATCAAAATCATAAATTAAGAAGTGAACAAAAACTATGTCAGCGCTTCCTTTTGGAACAAGCAAAACTTTAGACAAATAATATAAAAGCGATGAATATGTCCTAAAGTAGAAAAAAGGAATATAAGTAAAGTCAATTCTAAGGTAGGCCACCCATAGCCACAACGTATGAAACGAACAAATATTAAGCCCCACTTTCATTTGAACATTAAAAAGGAAAACCTCGAATACAAATAACGTGTATGAATGTCAATTTGAGCATAGCCAAATGGATAAAAACATCACGGTTCGAGTCAATTGATCTAAAAAACAATAATTATAACCTATAGGACCATGCATAGTTATAATTATAATAAATCGTATCAGAAAGCACATAAACTTTTCTCCATACTTTCCCATCAATTCATCCATGCACCAAAAGTTGAGGTGTCTGAAAAAGGGTTAGGCCCATGTATGTATTCACGTGCTAAGCCCATGCTTCTTAAAACTCGAAGCAAGCATGGACCTTGAGAAACAAATTCATTAAATACGACTCACATAAGTTGTCAAGACCAAAAAAGCTAAGATTGAGATGTAATTCATTTTCTCCTGGGATTGTAGCTAAACAAACCTAATTTCTCGCTCCCAATTATAGAATAAAATAGCTTAGTAAAGGTCTGATCTGATCTGATCTGATGAACACCAGAAAAAGGCGTAATACAAGGTAAGGCATGTGTTAATATAATATCTTTATAACTGATATCCATGTCTCATTTACAATTTAAAAGAGAAACGGAAACAAAAAGGCTAAATCAACCTTTAACTGACTGCAACTTTGCCTGATGATGAACCTGCAAATGCAAAAGGCAAATTAAGATGATCGAACAGACCGATATACTAATTCAAACTGCAATATCTAAACCCCACATAACCATTATTTGAAAATCTCATTAAAAGTGAAAATAATTCAAACATCTAAACAAGAAAGGAGACTTCACCAAAGACTAAAATGTGTTGACTTCCATTCTTTTCACCCCTTACCCACTATAATTAATACAAGAAGTAGTCAAGCTACGGATATAGCTCTCTTTCTAGTTTCTGTAAAACAAGATAAGAGTTGGCACTTCAAAAAGATGCGGAAAAAGTTGAAACCTGGGAAAGCATAGGATCACTTGATCAAAGTCTACATCCTCTATATATTGAGTTCATCTTCGAGGTAGTTATACTCAAAAGTGAACTCGGTTTTAATCCTTTGGCACCTACAGTACAAAAAATAATTCAAATATGGTTCCACACAAGTGTATATAAATAAATAAATATATATACATATATACATACATATACATATATATATATATACATACATACATACATATATATATATACATACATATATATATATATATAGATATACATACATATATATATACATACATACATATATATATACATACATACATATATATATACATACATATATATATATTGGGGGAAGGGGGGGTCGGCAGAACTGTGTGGATGTATAAAGTATTACTTCAGATCATCCAAACCCAGTTTTGCAAGCCCTAAAACTCCAAATAAAACTCTCTCTCTGCAGTCACTTGACCTTTTCCCCAAAACAGTAATGTATTTACTAAAACTTATTTGCATTAGGAACTCGGACTCCTTTCATTATTAGCAAAAAAGGAAAGTGGCCGCACGAGCTTCTTAACGTTCCAAGTCTCAATCATATTTTTATAGCATCATATCAGTCAATAACATCTCCATAAAAGTAGAACTAGATGTCATGAAACACAAGATTCCACCTTACATGTACACAAGTCAGTAAGAAATGAGGTAACTAATAGAAAAATTGCCGAGATTAACAAGTAAACATACCATCCATGTTGTAGGTCATCATTATTAACATGAAAATCGAAGTACACATAAGTTCCCTGCTCATATTCATCTGTAGCAACTTTTGGCTCTTCATGTCTTTGGAACCATGTCTGGTATTTTCTGTGATATCTCCAAGATTGTTTCTTTAATTCTCTAGCAGCCAAATATTGTTGATAGGTGTTCTGCGGTCCAGCACGTGATTAAACTCATTGTCACAAAAATAGCAATGCGTGACAAGATATAGAGAGTAATACCGGTTGATAGTAAAATGCAAAGAACAATGTGTCAGTGCCATAGGTCTCGAGACCTAATCGATCCCAAAAAGCAGGATTGTTTATAATAGGTGCCTGTACTTGAGGATAGCTCGGAGGAGTAATTGCAGGGTGTCTCTGCAGATGAAATAAGTTTAGAGTAAAATAAAATCTATGTAATATAGTAAATAAAATAAAGAGATATGTATCTGAACTGGAGTATAACTCCTTGGACGCTCTGAGTCTTTCGGCTGAGGTAGCTTATAGTATGCAGCTTCAAGCATTTGCAAATTGTAGAATTGATCATGCATTCCTCCAGTAGCCATCGAGGATCCACCAAGGCTATCACCAATGGCACCCAAGTCAGAAACACTTCTTCGGCCAATGACACCAAGACTTCCAGAAGGTTGGCCAGGCTGCAAAGGTTGACCAGGAGAAAGGTCATCTTCTCTTGACACTGAAGCAGTCTCGGTCAATGAAGCAGGTACACCAGCCTACAACATACAGATGGTGGAAATTCAGGTTGTTGTTTAGATTATCAAGTGATACAGTTTTTTTATAGAACAAATGACTAAATCGAAAAAAATTAGAGAACAAAGCTCTCATAAAGGTTATTTTAATATATGAAAATAACCCTTTTCTAATTGGATTTAGTAGAAGAAATAGAATAAACACATAAATCATTTTACATTCCAAGTAAAGGCAACAAAAATAATGTCCTGGGTGATACTGCATTAGACCTCCAACTCCATATTCTGAAAAGCAGTTGGTAACTTAGATGTGACTTACAATGATATCAAAGATATAATCGAGAAAATGATAGTCGTATTGAGTTATTAGAGTGTGTTAGTGCGGTGTGGTAGATACATACAGAATGTGAGAGGTGGAGACAATTGGCAATTTTATAGTTTTCCGGGCTGGAAGGTTCCATCCAATTTCCTCAAATTAATTTACATATTGTAGTTATTTTCTTGTTCTTCAACTTTTCAGTACAACTCCAGTTTCAAGCATTTGGTTTCTATCAGATGAAAACGAAGAGAACATTTGTTCTGAAAGAGTGAAAGCCCACATGCTTACCAACTTGAATCCTAATAGGTGCATCATCAGTAAAATAGGACCTCGAGATTATACTTCCGTTCATTGTGATCAAGTTATCATGTTTTAGAAACCCTTTTATGCCACTTTCAGTTAGTCATGCGTCTTGGTCAGAAGGTGTCAGCAAATCTTTCCTCGCCTTGTTGAGTCTCCACAAATGAATTCCACTTAGTGTAATTTCCTCTCTAATCAACAATGAATTCCACTTGTTGAGTCTCCACAAATTTTCAAGCTCACAAATGAGGGGGTGTTAAAGTAAATATAATTAAATTTACTGTAACTCATCAACTAAAGCTTTTGGGTTTACCGATGATTTAACAATGAATAAAACCCTAAAACTACAACTCTAACACTAGACCCTAGCTGCTGTCCCTAGTCACCGTTGCCCACAAGACTCCAATTGCAAACTCCCTTCAATACTCGATGTTGCCTGATTTGCTCTACATTGACTTCCCTAGTTTAGTTCATCATCAGACCCCAACTACACAAGGCACGTCATATCCAGTGGGTTGTACTCCCTACAATTTGCCCCTCATCTGTTCACATCATCCTCAATCCATACAGTCCGTTAGCTCCTCACCGTCATTACTCCTTCACCATACGCAGAGTGTGTCACCATCAATTTGGTTCTCAATTTTAGAGGTATTTCTCGATTGTGGGTATTCTACGTTTCTAATTTCGTTTGTGCTTTGATTCTCAATCAGTTTTTTGGATATCTGATTGCTTACGTCCTCTTTTAGTTGTTGGATTCTCTGAAATAAGACAATTAACCTCAACCCAAGCTATTCTTCAGCAATAATATCAGAAAATAAGTCATCTATTGCCAAAGTTTCGGATAAATCATATGCATCCTAATAGTCCTACTGTCCAAGTTACTACCATTCGGCTTAATGAAGATAACTTTTTGTGTTGGTCCCAAAATGTGTGGATGTATATTCATGAACAGAAAGATTGACTATCTTACTGGAGACAAAAAAAATTCTCACTCAAGATGATCCTTCTTTTGTCTGTTAGGATGCTGAAAACTTAATGGTTATAACATGGCTCATGAATTCTATAATGCAGGAGATGAAGCTGTGACTATGTGTTACACTACTGCACATCAATTATGGGATAGTGTCACCTGAGGTATTCAGAATTAGGTATAAATCACAAGTCTTTGAGCTGAATCTCAAACTGAGTGACAATCGATAAAGAGGTGACACAGTTACACAATGTATTTTAATGTAAGCAAACTATAAGAATGGACTACAATCGAGTAAAATAGAGAAAGACTTCCTATTGAGCACTGATTGGGATGGTTGGGGAAGAGCCATGGTGAACGCTGATGGTCTAGAGGTACGAGGATAGATGGCATGGTTGGGGTGATATTCTGATGGAAGGGATGGGTTTGGGAGAGCTGGGGGGAGGGAGAGCATTACGTATACTGGGTGCAGGTAAATTGAATATCAAACAAATTTGTTCAACTATTTTCATTTACATAGAAGCTCTAAGCAAACGTTAGGATTGGATGCAGTCTCTTTAAGATACAGGCTCATATTGTTTATGTATTGTAATAATATTTAACAACCTGTTTGACAAGGAAAGATTAATGCACTGAAGTATTGATCATTATGATAGATGAGAAATAACACGTACTGGAGTATCTACCGCATATGATCCTTTTAAGTCATCATCGTTCATCAGATTCTTTCCAAGGACAGAAGCAGAAGCAGAAGCAGAAGCAGAAGCAGAATCAGTAGTATCCTCGGGTAAACTTTGTTGCTGCTGTTGCTGCTGCTGCTCCTCCTCAACTTTTGAATGGGCAACATCTGCATTACACAAGAACTTATCGTCAGTCTTGTTTATTAAGTTCTATGAGAACACAAGCATTTCAGTAATCGATATATCATTTCTGAATTGTAAAGGAAGGCTAACTTCAAAAACATGTGGCAATGCACATCGCCGAGAGGTTATAAATTTAACTGGATCCACCACTTTACTAAATTTCTCAAATTATCCTCCATAAAATGCTTGTTTCTTTTCAAAAGAAACTATCCTAAACTTAGAACCTGATCGAGTTTGATGACGAAAACCCTGTAACTTGACGAGGAAACCACAAGTCAACCTAAACATGTTGAAGAATAAGCCCATGCTTTTCTTACAAAAACACGCCTTTGTAAAATATGTTCTATAGACTCGATAAATATCATTGTACAAGTGCCGTCAGAGTGGCAATCTGAATTCTTAATTTGATTTCTACGGAGTTAATTTTTCCAAAAGAGACCATTAGAGAATTTGAACCAAGGGAAATTTGAGGTTCCAAATGGCAACAAACAGAAGAATTTAAGACGACATTTTGGTTTGAGTTTATATTCAACATAATAAAGAATACAAAAGAAAGGACATGGAGTCCTAAAAAGAGGCAATGAGCTTACAACACATTCCAGTTGGCAGAAATAACATTCTAACATCGATTGAAAACTAACATAAGAAATCATAAAAAGAGGTTCAATTTTAAGAAAACATAATGCATGGCATGGCTGAAGCAGGTTATATTACTGTTAGTGTTCTAGTCCTAGATGCCTAGCACACTTCGGAAGGCATGGCATGGCTGAAGCGTGTGTTGAACACAACTTTTAGGGAAACACTCAAAAAGTCCCTCATTGTCCTCTCTAAATTCTTACTCATTAAATCAGGACTTTGAACAAAGAGAGGAAGTAAATTGGGATTCCGCACAATAAGGGTGAGTCTACCGCTTAGAAAAAAACACATTTTCGAAGCAAACTATTTTTGCAACTTCTCCATCACTGGGTCTGATGATAGGACACTTTTAGGGTCGTTACCAAGAGGGAAACCCAAGAACGAAGAGGGAAAATAACCTATCTCACAGCCCACTACAGAAGTCCACCTATCCAATTTAGAATGGTCTCAATTAATGCCTACTAACACATGACTTTTAGCACTGTTAATCTTTGATTCAAAATAGACAAAGAAAACAATAAGATACGGTTGAGATTAACAAAAGACACTTCCTTGAGCAAAAAAATATCATGTAATCCGCAAACAGGAGATGAGATAGAGTCTAACTATCCCTCCCTACTAGAAACCCCTTGAGAATGTTACCATCCACACCTTTCAAAACAATTCTACTAAAGACATCCCTAACTAAAAGGAAAAGTAAGGATGAAAGTGGCTCACCTGTCTCAAACTTCTCAAAGCACAAATTGTACATCTCGGCTTACCATTACAGGAAACTAATATATGATTATTGAAAGGGATACTCCCAATGCAAGTGTAAGCTAAAATAGCGAGGTTAAGCAACTCACATCCTCACTAAGCCACTCAATGCAAGTGTGTACATTTTAGGATGCCTGAAGCACTCATCTTATTTTTTTTAATAAAGTATCTAAAGAACTCTCAAAAGATCTCAAATTTCTCCCCAATTTCTCACAAAAAAGCTTTCATCTCTTAAATAATTATTATTTTATTATTCACTATACTACATTTTTTTAATACATAAAAAACTTCAATGTTTTTCTGTCATGCACCTTGGAGGAAAAAAAAACGTACTTTTCTTTTCATTGCTTACTTAAGCTCTAGTAAACTATTGCGCCTCGCACTTCAGACAATCCTAAGAATAGAGTACTAGATGTTCTAATAAAGTACTAACTCATAACAAAAGAGGTGGAGACAGAGGCAGGGAGCCTAAATCTGAGATATTAATCTCGGTAGGAGGGTCAAATGAAAACATGCATTTATGTGTGATGTCCTATCCCAAAGTAATTACATTAGGGCATCATAATTTCAATTGTGCCCCCTTCACCCATGAAAAAATTGAATATGAAGGGCACCCACGGGAAGGAGGCGAAAGGAATATGAGGACACGAAGCAAGATAGTACCAAACTCTTTTGCCCTACTTGTCTTTAATCTTCGTAGGACGGTCAAATATAAACACATTTATACGTGATGTCCTACAAGGTAATTACATGGGGGCTTCATAATTTCAATTGTGCCCCTTCACCCATGCAAAATTGAATATGAAGGGCAACCCACAGGGGTGGAGGAGCCTTAACACATTGGAATATGACGACAAGAAGCCAGGTCATACCAGAATCTTTTGCCCCAGTTGTCATTAATGCTTGCTGATTAGACTGCTGGAAGGAAGTTGGCTGCTGCTGTAATGAGCCAGAGGTAACAGCATTTACTCCAGGTGCTTGAACTCCTATTCCCAGACCAGCTTGAGAAGTAACAGATGAATTTTGGGAGTTGAACTGAAAATACAGTAAAACAAATCATTGAGACTATTTAAGAATGCCAAATTATGTTCAGACTGAACATGGCGATCAGCAAGCATAAATATTCACGATAAACCTGTACAGCTATGAAAGGTTCTAAAGAACAATCAAGAAAAGGTTTCCGTTGTATTATGGTGCAACGCAATGGTAAGCTTCTTCAATTTAGTTCAACAACAAGCAAGATGGAGATTAGGATCCGAATCTTTGACCCCTTGGTTGGTATATAATGTCTTATCTATTTGAGTTATGCTCAAGTTAGCAAGTTAGCTTGTTTTGTCTCATGTTAGATTTCACGTTTCTCTTTGGGCTTCAGTTTCAAAGGTCTTTTGTAATTATCCCATAGGTACTATTTTGCACAATTAGAGCTCATTACTTAAGTGGGGCTTCCTTTTGAAAGATTGCTTAATGTATGCCCGTGGATTCTTTCTTTTTTTTTTTTTTTTTTCNTTCTTTAAAAAAACAAAATAAAATAAAAAATAGTGGCCAAGTCAGCTTATTGAATTCACTAACGTCAACCTCCTAAATGTTAATTTGTTGTCTTTTTAACTTCTCTCTTTTCATACCAGTTCTTTAAGCGGACACTTTTGATGCTCCACATACTTTCTTCATACCACAGAAAATGTACCACTTTTGATGATTCATCAGGTTATTGCCTCACATGAAGGCGTTATCTTTTAGGCATTTATAAATGAACATTTTACAAGCAAAACTTACACAACTATATCAGAATGCAATTAGAAGAAATCACTAAACATTAGAGAACATCAATTTTGTCCTCAACCACCACAGTATCAGCCTCACTCAGTTAAATATCCATCACATACAAGGGGGAGAGAGTATAGAGAGAGAATGCGGAAAGACGAAGGGGGAGAGATAAAGTAGAGGGAGTGAGGATGGAAAGTGAGAAAGTAAAGAGAAGTAGAAAGAATATGGAAAATAGGAGGATAAAGCATTCTCCCAAAAGCCAATGAATTAAGGGGGAAACTCTCCCAATTACTCATTTATTATTCACCAAAGGGGTTTTATTACGGGAACATTTCTTATCTTTCCCCTACCATTTGAAAAACAAAGGCATGCATGAAGAAGCAGCAAAAAGGCCACTGTTTTTCAATAAAATAATTGCCGAACGTGTACTAAAGAAAGAGAGCTTTGCATTTTGAATGAGAAAACCTGCTGAAGAAGTGAACTTTGCTGTTGTGAAGAAAATTGCTTGTGATTTCCTCCACCAAGAGTCATGCCAAGAAGTGTACTATGGCCCTGTTGCTGAACTTGTTGGAGGCGCTGCAAGAACTTCTCCCTCTGATCTGGTGCTATTTCAGCTCTTCCACGAAACTGCCCCTGAAGATGAAATAGTTAACTACACAAGGACAAAAAGTAATTTTATAGATTGTCTTGGGAATAAGCCAGTAATCATATGATTACATCAAAGTCATCTAGAATTGAACCATTTATCACTAAAGATTAATATGAATATTTTATTAAGTAAACAAACAAGGTTCAGAACAAACTTGAAACAATGACCTTAGCTTTTTTGAGAAAGAAACAGAAACAAGCTCAAATTATCTTTTCTTTCCTTTCCCTTTCCTTTTTCTTTTTTAGTAAAACAAATATGGGGTGAGGAATTGAACTTCTGACCTTAAAAGAAGTAGATACCTTAACCACTGAAATAGACTCGTGTTGGCCGCTAAAATTATCTTTATAAACTTTTTACTAAAGCTAACTAAGAAATACTTCATCCTCAACAAATTAATTCATTATCAACCCCACAAACATTTATAAGTATTCCAATTAAAAAAATGAACTGAAATTTTGAATAAACTAGTAAGCATCGTACTCCTTCATTCGGATTTTGAAAAGAACTTCCTGGCCTCCACTGCATGCTAGGAACCACAGATGGAGAGAAAACCCGACCACCTATAGCCGCTGCATCACTAACATTGCTAGGATCAACTGTAGTTGTTCCATCACTAACTTTAGCTGCTGTAGGCAAAACGATTCTATTACTTAAAGGGGAAACCATGGACTGAACCATGCCACTGTTACCAGCCCGTTCTTCAGCTCCCATAATGTTTCTCATTGTCACTTCAGATGTAGAAGGAACGCTACCAAGAATTATAGTGCTAGGAACCACAATACCAGAAGTATGGGAGGAAGTGGAGGGTGGCTGATTAGTAATGACAGCTCTTCCCATGCCACCCCTTACAAGTCCAGAATCCGAAAATGATGGAGATAGTTTACGGCCTGGGAAGCTAGCAATTTCTTCATCCTTTGCAGAAGTGGGCATATTTACAGGAGATGAATTAGAAGCACCCGTAGTCTCCAATACAGCACGAACAGCACTTGAACCTGTAAGAATGGCTGATGTAGCGGACAAGGCAGACCCATGCCCTGCACCATTCAAGGATGCTGAGGTAGCATGGTTCCCGGTGGGTGATGTAGCCGCAGAAGAACCAAGGACACTATTCTTAGGAGGTGGGTTCTTCAAAAGAGTGTCTGTGTTACCATCTGGCAAAGTTGAATCATCAACCTGATCTGGAATGACAGTATTTTGTTGAAGATTAGGAGCACCAGTAACCTGGAAAATTCATCATCCATTACCAATGTACTCCAGCAACTATACAGTGTGATATTTAGGACAAAACAAGGGTAAAAAATGTGCAAGTATTTTGTTTAATCCTAAGCTACAGTAAAAAAGTTAGCGCCTTGGATTACACTTGCAGATTTATCTCTGCTATTTCACATGAAAATCCTAAAATGTTCTCTGTAGAAGAAAATAGAACACCTAAATTTTGGATAAGGATCTATGAAAATTTTCCAAATCTTCGACAAAAATAGACCTTTGTCAATAACACAACTCCTAAAATTAAAGCAAATTGGCCATGAACATTTGTTAGCCTCGCAATATATAGCCATAATTTGAAGTGAGAAGCCAATTCAATCTCAAAAGGTTGGACCTCGTTGACATGACAACAAATGAAAAGGAATACAATGGGTTTTACAAAAACTAATCCCACAAATCCAATCATGCCGCACTGAATTTTACAGTTAACCATGCTCATCTTTTCCCATCATACAGGGAAAAGAGCATTTTACAATGGACTCCCACCATGATGTAATTAATAGTTATTTTATTTTACTGTGTTTATTTACCTTTAGTTGTTACAGTTTGTGCAGTAACATTGGATACAAATATGGGCTGCTTTGTTCCTTTGGAGTTCAGTACATTTTTAATAAAGAAGCTTGATTTGGTCTACACCGCACCAAGAACGCAAATTACATGGGCAATAATAGATTTCCATAACATGGTACTTGTCCAGATGCCCAAAAATCAATTTAAGGATCATGCATCAAATAAAGCAGAATGTAAATGATGAAGAAATCAAGTAAAAAATAGTATATATCATCAAAATTTATGTCTCTAATGGCTAATAGACATGCTATACCTTTCAAATTTATCCAAATCCTTTATAATATAAGTTACATAAAAAAGTAAATGTCTCGGATATATTATTAATGGAGGAAGACATACAGGCACTTGAGTTGCCAACGTTGCCACACTAGTCTTCAAGTTGAGAGCTGGTGTACCCTGCCAAAAGATTGATCAATTTATTTATTAAATTTCCAACTTGTTTTTATCAAGGATACAACTATTTAAAAGGCTCTTGAGGCTTATGTCTTAAGCTCAAATTCTTCTTTTTATGCCTTCTTTGGACAATACAAGAAGCTTGCATCTCTTAATAGAAGAGGCTTGCACCTCCACTCATAAAACAAATTTCCATAAATAGTCCTCCATATTCTCTTTTTTAACAAGGGGAGAAAAGGTTGGTAATCAACCCAAGGCCAAGAGATTACAAAAAAAAAAAAAAAAAAAAAAAAAAAAAAAAAAAAAAAAAAAAAAAAAAAAAANAGGCTGGGAGGGCAAATTGCAACCAGATCTTCAAGGGATTCCACCTTATCAAGTGGCAATGAGCTGTAAAGCTCATCCACATCACTGAATTCATCAAAATCCTCCTATACAGACAGTTTTTGAGAAGTCAATGGCTAGTGAGTGATATTTCAATGAACTGAAATATAGTCATATGAACACATTCAATTGAAATGAAGAAATAGAAGTACACGGTTTCAGTAGTACTGGTAGTCAAATGAACAATATCAGTCCAGATAAAGACATAAAAATGTATTTGCAGATATATCAATCAACTATTTTTTAGTAGTCCTAAACTATTACATGATATTTCTACATGGCGAACCATTTTTACTCCTCTATAACCATGGTTCTTTTTTCCATTTTTCTGTTAAATATATGTGAATGTCAAGGCCAACTAAGACAACCCTCAAGTAATCTAATGAGACAACAACCTAACTTTGCAACATTTGATTATAAGAAAAGGCTAAATTAATAAAAATACCCCTAAACTTTGTAGTTTATCTAAAAAATACTCCTAAACTTTCAAAAGTTTCAATAATACCCGTAAACTTTCAAATAAGTCTCAAAAATACCCTTATCGTTAGTTTTGGATGGGAATCGTTAGTACTTTGTTTCAGAAATACCCTTCAACTTTTAATAGTATTTCAAAAATACCCTTGAACTTTAAAAAGTTTCATTAATACCCCGCAATTTTTAAAAAAAGTTAAATACCCTTACCATTAGTACTATGTTTACAAAATAACAAGAAATTTTAAAAGTAGCATGAACACTCTTTACCTTTATTTAAAAAGTTCATAAAAATTCTTGCCGACAATATATGGACGAAAACTGTCTATTGACGCCTCATAGATTATCTCCAAACTTTTTAATGTTACTTTTTCAAAGTTCAAAGTATTTTTTAGTTTTTTTTTTTTTTTTTTTTTTTTTAAGTTTAAAGGTGTTCTTGAAGTTTTTTAAAAATTTTAAAATGTTCTTGAAGTTATTAAAAAATCTTAGGGGTACTAATGAAAGTTTTGAAAATTTAAGGGTATTTTTTAAACACTTTTTGAAAGGTAAAGGGTATTTGTGAAATCCTTTTGAAAGTTCAGGAGTATTTTTTAAACAAAATATTAACGGTTTCCATCCAAAACTAGCGGTAATGGTATTTTTTTAACTTTCATAAAAGTTTAAGGGTATTTTTGAGACTTTTGAAACTTTAAGAGTATTATTAAAACTTTTGAAAGTTTAAGGGTATTTTTTTTAGACAAAGTGCAAAGTTCAAGATAACGAAAATTGATTTTAACACCCTATGTGTGTAGCTACCATGGTGCTATTATGATTCTTATGTTATTGACATAATAAACTTAGAAACCTGGATGTCCAAGCCAAATTAGAAAACAAAAACAAAAAAAAACATTATAAGAAATCGAGCTTCCATGAGAAAGACGAAAAAATATATAAAGGCATACAAAAATAGACCAACAAACTATGGAAAAAGGGATTTCAATTGGAAAAAATAAAGCCCAATTGATAAATTTACAGAAGATCAATTGTAGAGCTTTTTTTTTTTTTTTTTTTTTTTTTTTTTTTTTTTTTTTTTTTTTTTTTTTTTTTTTTNTTTTTCCTGATAAGCCAAATAAACCATAATGCTGATATGTTTAACACCAATCGCAGGGAGGAAACAAGAAAGTATATTGATCAAAGAAGGCACCTTCAAAAATACAAAATGATCTATTGCCATAAAAGCCACCAATTTACCAAAAAAAAATAGAACTAGTTGACAATAGTATGCAGAAGACTATAATTATAAAAATCATTGCGCAAATAACACAACTAGAAGTGAAAATAGTCCCCATGTCTCAAAAACTTTAAAATTGGTTTCCAATCCCAAAGCCTTCACAAAATGGCAGTCACTGCATTGAACCACAGAACCAATTGCAGAGCCCTTTTGTAATCTCTTTCCCGGTTAATACTTAGTATCCCATCAATCAATGAAAAGTTTTGTTTCTTCTAAGAAAAAAAAAAGTTTAAATATTCACTATAATTATGACATAACATAGTTAAGGAAAACAATCTATCCATCCTTTTGTTTTGGCTCTCATTTTTGTAATGTTATTTTGTATTCTTTCATTTCTCTCAATGAAAGTGCATTTGGTTAGTAATTTGAAAACAAAAATTTGTAAAAACAGAGTTGTATTTTATGTTTCAATGTTTTGGATGTGTAGAGTAGCAAATTTAGCAATCGGATCCTGATTTAAACCATTATTCAAAATGTATTTGATAATACATTTATAAACCATAAAAACGGTTGTAGTTACCAACCAACTAAATATTAGGATGAATCTCTACTACCAATTAATTTATGAACATGTTTTATGTTATATATTTAGAATCATTACTATTTTACAACATCTAAAATTTATAGTATATTATATAATAATATTCAAATTTAACCAAAAAAAAAAAAAAAAAGAGTTCATAATATGAAAACATATTCATCAAAGTATTTATTTTTCTCAATGTAATTTTGCATTTAAAAATTTGAATACACTTAAAATATATCGATGTTGTTTTAAAAATTTCCACTATTTGGATCTCAGAATCCAATAACAAAAGCAAATCTATCAGATGGATATTAGCTGAAATTTTTTGACTAAGTGGATCTGAAAACATAAAATATAATCCGGATTGCATACCAAACAGGCCATTGGTTTCTCTTCTAAGTATATATAAGTTTATCCATATATTACATCTCTTAGTGCAAAGCTTAACAAACCATTTTATAATAATTAATATTTCACTCTTCACTTTGGTCCTAACTTTTTAATGAAGAAAAGATAAGTCATTTGAGACTTTCTTCTAGCTTTCATAGGAGGAGAAGGAGCTTGGGTCTATGTGGCCCAGTTTTTTTTTTTTTTTTTTTTTTTTTTTTTTTNCAAACAAAAGGCCAGAGCCAAAAACCTTAAAAAAGAAGGAAGAAGGTATCCCTCAAACAAAAGGAAGATTACAAAAAGACCTGCCACTCTAAATGGATGGTAGCAGAGGAATAATTAGAAAAAAGCCAAAATCAGAAAAAGAAGAGAGAGAGGAAATCGTTCAGAAAAAACTCTAGAATNAAAGAAAGCTTTTAGTAGGCCAGTAAATAAACAAGTCTAACTGATACTAGGTTTTTTGTTTGCCAATGGAAGGGGAAGGGGAGAATTTATGCTTCTAAACAGGTCAGAAAAGAGGTGTATTGTCACCCTTTCTTTTTGTATTGGAAGCAGACATCCTTAACCAAACCTGGCTCAGGGACGTAAATGCAGATTTTTTTTTAACAGTGTTAAAGTAGACCACAACCAAGTCTGCATCATCATTTTTGTTTGCAAACAGCAGAGTATGATTGTGAGCTGGATAATTTCTTTGATTTTTTGGATTGCTTTAAAAAGCTTTGATGCTCATATTAACAGGAAGAAAACAGCTTTGGTTGGGCTTAACTTGGATGACAGTGAGGTGGTGTTTTGAACAGCTAAGAAAGGTCTAGAAGGAAGCTCCAAGCATCCCCTAGACTTGGTGGGACCTCTTGTCTCCTCTTATGTATCTTCCCTCTTTGATACTGAAATCACTGTTTCTTATCATAAATAAATAAATTCTGAGAAGTCTAGAAGGAAGTTTCCAATGAAGGGCATTCCATTGCCTCCCTCTATGCTTCATATCATTAGAATTTTGAAATGGTCCTTTATTTCTAGTTCTTATCAACGAGAGGAATTTCTCTCCGGCTTTATTTTTGTTTGCTTTGTTGTTTGGGTCGCTTTTTATGCATTATCTTAATGAACGTTACTTACTTCTTACCAAAAGGAGAGAGTACAAAGTACCTGTACAACACAATATGAAAGCAAAAAGAAATGGAAGGTATATAACAACCTGATTCCTTTCCACATAATCTTCTAAGAAGTCCTTGACATCATTGACTTGCTCAGGACTCAATTCATCGTTATCAAGCAGTCTCAAGATTAGTTCCAGCTTCATTATATGAGCCTTGTGCCGGGTAATGGATGTTTCAAGATGAACCTGTAACAGCAACATGGACAGATAATTGAAAACCCAAAGTTATAAGAAAGAACAATACATCATTTTAGAAAATTCAGAGTACAATACTACTTACCAACCTAGGTGGCCTTTGTTTCCCCTTCTTCACAGACAGACCCTCGACCTCAGCTTCAAAGTTATCTATCTGAGATTCCAACTCACTAACCTGACCAGGATAAAAATATTGAGTGCCTGTGTTAAGCAATTGGACAGAGTTTTTCATTTTCCTACTAACCATAAACAACAAAAGAAAAGGTTTATACAAGGTTCTAAAGTTTTGAAAAGTCTGGTCTATCCACAAAAACATCATTTACCCATGTAACTAGCAGGGGACCCACAACTCAAAGTTTGCCATACAAAACATTCTCCTCCATAACAAACTATCCTACACAATTACTTTACCATGCATCTCTTCCAGCATATGTCGGTTGCCCATACCTTCTTAAGAAACAAACTTTCGTTTTTCTTTTTTAAATACAAAACGAGGAGACCGGACTACAAAAACATTTCCCAATTGCCAAAAATTTGCACCATGCCTGACTACGATAATCTTTGAAAATGGAACACCAAAAAGAAGCCATAGTTACATCAT
The DNA here is from genome assembly GCF_002806865.2 of Cucurbita pepo subsp. pepo. Taxonomy (NCBI): domain Eukaryota; kingdom Viridiplantae; phylum Streptophyta; class Magnoliopsida; order Cucurbitales; family Cucurbitaceae; genus Cucurbita; species Cucurbita pepo. The sequence continues at coordinate 6,161,733 of NC_036640.1, forward strand.
AAGTTTCGCTTTCTTATAAAAAAATATATATTATTTTTTCCAGACATCTGGAGGCTCAAACACTGCAACTAAGAACAACATGCTGATTCTTGAATCAAATGCATTGTTCTCCAATACAGAAGTAAAATCTATGGAGGTTCTGTACAAGTAGATTTTCATACCACATTGTTCAACCAATCCCGTGTCTCTGATTTAGCCTTCTCCTTTGGATCCTATGTTTAAAAACCAAAGAGAAGCTTCATTATAACCAACAATAAAAATAGTAAACAAATTTTACGTGTAGGCAAAGCAAGTATTTACAAGTTATTTGTACATTAACTGACAAAACAATTAGAATTTTCCTTGAGAGCCACTTGAAACAAAATTGAAATTGAAAATGACTAAAATGATTGACAAGAGGACATATTTCATTATTGACAAGGAAAGGAAGTCAAAAACCAATAAGGTTTTAGATAGAACTACAAATATATAGCCCATGACAGAAAAAAAATGTGTAAAATTAGGCTTGATGAATCCAAAAACAGAGNAAAACAAGGAAGCTAACAGACCAAACTTAAAAATTTAACCAAAAATATAATAATTACAACACTAGTTAAAAAGAAATCTTTGTTATAGAGATATAGCGTCATTCTAGTAGATGCAACTGTGTCTTAGTTATACTTTAGGAGGCCTCATAGGCATACCCTACATTTTATATAGGCTTTTTTTATTGGCAGTTGTATTTCTGCATATTGCATCCATTCCCCCATGAAATTTAGCTCTTCAAAAAATTACTTTTCCCAGAAAAGGGAGGTGGGCGTGGGGTGGACAGTTGGGAGTCAGCACCAAGCAAGGAAGAGTTTACTAATCTGATCCTAAATAAAAACCAATAATAGTTCAGAGAAGCCAAATGAAATCAGTTTCAGTTTTGAGTTGTCCGTAACTGTATTCATGAGTTTTTATAGCAAGTTAGGAAGGACAGAAACCTTACAGTGGGATCACCTGACTAAGAACAATCATCTTTAACTTTTTTTTTTAAATACGTAATGATAACCACTTCATTCCAAAAAAACCAACTCTTACAACCTAACAGGCAATGTGACAAGGTGTCCCCTTCCCTAACAAAGAGAAGTTACAATAAAACCTTCCAGTCTAAGTTGAAAAAATAAGTGGCGTAATTCTACAAGAGCTTGTGTTGGCTACTCCAATTAGAGGCCATGAAGTGTACAAGGTTACAAAAATAATCAACAGTGAACTTTTCTGAAAAGATTCTTGAATTCCTTTCCTTCCAAAGCAACCACAAAACAACCTTTGAAACGTAGCTCTGTAGCACCTTAGCCTTATCTTTTAATCTTCCTTCATTTAGGAATGAGATTTTCTGAAAAGATTTTTGCATTTCTCTCCTTCCAAAGAAACCACAAAACTGCCTACGAAATGTCACTCCATAGCACCTTACCCTTATCTTTCAATCCTCATCCATTTAGGGAATCCACCATCCATTCCTCTATAGACTGAGGCATGCACCAAATTAAAGCCCCAACATATTACAGATATCATTAAGAGAATAGCCAACAAAACCTTTAGACACGGAAGACCACCAAGAAGCTTTGATCTTGATTAATCAATGATCAAGCAAAATCAAGAAACTTATCTTCAAAAAATCTTTGGTTTTTTTTAAACCAGATCTCCAAAAGGATAATTGCTAAAAAATAATGGGACAAGCACCTGATCACATAGCATGGAAGCAATATTTTATAAGGATGGAAGCAATTTTTTATAAGCATGTTTAGCAGGTTATCATTGATTTAAGCTCAAAGAGGAGACAGAATAGAGTTAAAGAGCATACAGTTTTAGGTTGCTGACCCAAACCTTCTTTCGAGAAGGCTTTAGTTTTTGTCTCCTTTTCACAAATCTTAAATCTTTCCATTTCACGCTCAATAAGTTTACGAGCATCCAACAAAGCCTGCTCATAAGAGGCACTGACCTGTGTCAACAAATTTCAAAATAGAAAATAATTAGTCTCTATAGACAAGAATTATAATAAAAATAAGATTTCTCAAAGTTTATTGGATATATCTCTTGGTTCACAAAAATCAATCAAATAAATTGCTACAACTTGTGTATTCTAATTTTTCCAGATAGGGAATACAAAACAGATATTTTAAGTAGTAATTAGAATATTTAAGCAAGACGATGTATCATAATAAGACAGATAGATAAATTAGATATAACTTTTCACGAATCTTAGAATTAGGAAGGTTGGTTCTTTACATTTCAGAACTAGAGGCTCTCAAGAAAAGTGAGGAGTACTTAAGATCATAAGCAGATACTCTTGAAGACTGGCTCTCTTTCAGGGGGGGTCCAAAGCCCTCTCAAATTTGGAACTGTTAACTGCAGCATTAGTCGGTTATGTCTTTCTCTGGAAAAATGGTGGAAGCAAATTAGTTGAGAAGTGGCCAGGCTTTGCGTTTGATCATTAGCTTAAATCAGCAAAGGAGAATATTATAATCTGGAAGAAGAAAACGCTTGGCAACCTTAAATTTCTTCAAGAAATACTTGGCTAATGGAGTCAAAGAAATACACCTCACAGAGGAAGCGAGAGTTTTAGTCTTAGAAGAGGATCAGGATTCAAGTTTCTACCTCTATTTTGTGAACAATAGAAGAAAAAATTTTAAACATCAAGATTTGAACAAAAGTTTGGCTATGGGAGGAAATTTGTCTTGAGTTCAACCATCGGGGGTGGGGAATCAAATCATCGACCTTCAAGTTGATAATATGTAGCATATCCATTAAGAGTTGTGGGAGAGGCCATTATATTTTTTTTTTCAAATTCCTCATGGAATGGGCAAAAAGTATTAGATTGATTCCTCAGGTAATGCATTAAAAATACAGTGTGGCCAAATATTGGGTAAGTATAAGATGCAATGGATGCTGGACAGATGAGGTGAATATTCTAGGCTCCCTTTTATCAACCAACCAATCAACCTCAAGGTCTACAGTCTACTTTTGTTAATAAAGAGCTTGACCAAAGCCATATGGAAGACCAAATATCCAAGAGAGCTCGAGGTTTCTAGTAGGAAACGCGCTAGATGATCTCAACATGGGGTATAGAGTCCAAGGTAGGATGGATCTCCCCATTTGGTCCATCGTAGGTAAGCTGTGTTTAGATGTTACGAGCTACAACTTCTGGATCTTTAAAAGGTAAACGGACTTCAATTCTCAACTATAAAATGGTCGTGCGAGTGATCAACTTTGGTATGTACTAACTACTAAGAACCGATTGGATGAGCGCAAAAAGAAAAGGAAAAAAAATCGCGGTCCTAGGAATGAATTTGCCATTGAAAGTGGACAGATATCACAGTAACGTTGAGAACATAAAGATACAACAGAGAAGAGAAACCTTCTTATCCTTAATCTCACTGGACTGAATCCAGGTCTTGATTTGGTCCCTGTACCTCTGAAGCTTCTTTATTTCCTTCTTCAAGTCCGCCTCAAATTTCTCCTTCTGGTTGGAATTGTCGGTATCATAAACCTAGAAGCGAGAGAGACGAGAAAAAGTAAGGGCAAGCTCCAAATGCACACGCAAAGCTGGCAAGGGTGGTGAAAACGAACCTTGTTCCAAATGCTGTCAAAGACGTCAACCCCTTCTTGTACCTTCTTAAGAACTCGGTCAATTTCCCCTTGGAGCTTCCGACTCGCACCCATGGCGGAACCAGAGATGAAGATTTCAGGAATAAATTATGGAAAACAGGAAGGTGGAGGATTGTTAAGGAAGGGCGAAGGAAGAATGAGATTGGCTCAATCCCTGCTGGGTCTCTCTTGTTTCATATGTACGGGCATCGGTTGGGAGGAAAATGATCAATTGAGAAGACATAAAAGACTCGGCGCGATGCCTTTTGTTACTCCGTATTATTCTATTTCTCATTCAACAGGACGTTTTTTTTTTTTTTTTCTTTTTTTTTTCTTTTTTTTAACAATATATAAATTATAAATATTTTAATTAAAA
>NC_036640.1:6166717-6174485 GCF_002806865.2 Cucurbita pepo subsp. pepo
CGGGTAAAGATAACATCAAAATCAATGCTTTAATTTCATATTTGAACATAATTTCCACTAAGCTCAATTGGCTCACAATCACGTTCAACTAATTTATATGATCTGCAACAAAGCTACCTTCAGAAATTTGTAAATTGAACAACCTTTGCATCAAATACACCTTGTCCATAGCCGACGGATTTTCGTACATATTTGACAACACCTTCAATAGGCCTTGTCGTCTTCTCTTTAATGATGTTGAACGTCATGTTTCTAGACAGCGTCAACCAGATTAAGCCTAAGGCGTGACGATCCTTGAGCTTTCAGTCCTCCGTGGTCATGATATTCTGCTTCACCCCCAAAAGGGGTTTCTGAAGATCTTTTTTATCATATAATCTTCAATCTGCATCTTCTAGAAATTGATATAGAATCCATCAAACTTTTCAATTCTTGTCTTTGAACTTTCCATCTTCACATACCGTGATGAATCTCACTTCGCTCTATACCAGTTACTAGGATCACACAACAACGCACACACTCGATCTAAACGAACACAAAGAACTTGATAAAGAAAATGTAAGGAGAAATATTGACTAAAAGTTTTGTATTAATGACTTCAAGGTATGCAAAGAGAAGAGGTGAAGTATTAGAAATATATCACTGACTAATGGGTATATATATGATTTCAGTTTATTATATATATATATAACTTTAACCGATATAACCGCCAAATATATATAAATATTTAGTATATATATCTCTATCAGATTTTTACTATAAATAGTTAGGTATCAGATTTTTACTATAAATAGTCAGTTTCTAGCCCATATTTAGTATGTGATGTCCCACCTGTGTTGCGAGGGGAACAAATCAACATTTATAAGGGTGTGGAAACCTTACCGTAGCAGACGCGTTTTAAAGCCTTGAGGGGAAGCCCGAAAGGGAAAGCCCAAAACCTTCCCCTAGCTTAAAGCCTTAAGGGGAAGTCCGAAAGAGAAAGCCCAAAACCTTCCCCTAGCAGAAGCGTTTGAAAGCCTTGAAGGGAAGCCTGAAAGGGAAAGCCGAAAGAGGACAATATCTGCTGGTGGTGGATTTGGGTCGTTACATAGTATATATATCTCTTTTAGATTTTTACTCTAAACAGTCCCCTCTATATCCACAGATTTTTATATAAATAGTCAGCTTCTAACCCATATTTAGTATATATATCTCTATTAGATTTTTACTCGTAAGTCTCCATATCCACATATTTTTACTATAAATAGTCAGCTTCTAGCCCATATTTAGTATATAATCTCTATTCGATTTTTACTCTAAATAGTCAGCCTCCGTATCTAGTTTTTCACGCTATATAAATATTTAATAGGCTCCTCGTTTTTCCACAACCTACTATATATAAATATTTAATAGCCTCCTAGTTTTTCCAAAGCCTACTATATATAAATATTTAATAGCCTCTCCGTTTTTCCACACCTACTATATATAAATATTGAATAGCTGTATATAAATATTTAATATATATATCTCGATTAGATTTTTACTATAAATAGTCAGCTTCAATATCCAACATTTTAGAGTCAAATAGTTAGTTTTTCCACGCCTACTATATATAAATATTTATTACCTGCTTACTTTGTCTAGGCCTACTATATATAAATATTTCGTATATATATCTCTATTAGATATGTACTATAAATAGTCCGCCTCCGTATCCAACGTCTAGAGCCCAAATAGTTAGTTTAGTTTTTCTACAAGAGTTGAAAAAATAAGTAAAGGGAGGCTAATCACTTTTTTACTCTAAATAGTCAGCCTCCTGCCCAGATAGTTATCTACATGACACTATTGATATCTTTGGTGGCAATATTATCTCCTAGAGTTCAAGAAAATAATCGGCAGTTTCTTGTTCTGCAATATTATCTCCTAGAGTTCAAGAAAATAATCTGCAGTTTCTTGTTCTGCAATATTATCTCCTAGAGTTCAAGAAAATAATCGGTAGTTTCTTGTTCTAGTACGAAGGGCGAATACAAGGTGGTTTCTTATGCCACTGCCGAATTAATCTGGATGCAAGTCCTTTTGCGTGAGCTCGGGATGTCGCAAGCACGAGCGTCTAGCCTATGGTGTGACAACATTGGTGCCACCTATCTGTCCGCCAATCCAATCTTTCATCGATTGAAGTTGATTATTATTTCGTTCGTGAAGGAGTATTAGGCACAATCTGAACTTAGAAGTACATCGTCCAAATTAGATAATCTATTGATTTACTCCCATTCAACCTAACAACACCATTAATATGTAATCATAAGCAAGAGTATTTATTAAAGCACTAGGTTGTTCGCCTTAATTTTTGTAGGAAACAACAAACTATTTAATTTGATATAATTGTGGGGGCATTTCGTGAATCGAACTCAAGATTTTAAATTTACCCACTAGACCAAATGCCGTGGTAGTGGATCAATCATTTTTAGTTGCTAGTCCATGTGTTTTGTGTACCTCATGATTTGAAATTTATCCACGTTTTTTTTTTTGTGCTTTAGAACCTACTATTATTGTCACGTTAATTTCACATTGTCCATCACATAGTAGAATTTGTTCTTCAAATCAATTGGACATACTTCAATTAATATTATTAAAAAATATTGACATAAATAAAGTTCTTTGTACTTCAATTAATATTACTTCAAATCAATTGGACGTAATTCAATTAATATTATTAAAAAATATTGACATAAATAAAGTTCTTTGTACTTCAATTAATATTATTAAGAAATATTGACATAAATAAAGTTCATATCCTATAATTCCTACCTTGTAGGTTTGAGATTATGAATGACCCAGCTCAAATTTGTTTGGTTGTGTGTAGAGTATATGGTACACGTTAAAAATTACCCGTTAGGACAACACCGTACGGAAAACAGAATGAAAGATAGGTCCCATCATCTCATTGCATGTGATTGTTGCATTTAGCCCCAATAGTGGGGTCACTTACCGAGTATTTCTTCAAATACTCAAGCCATGTGCTACTACATTTTTCAGGTTAAGGCAAGGCATTCCTGTACGGCTGACGACGACACCACAACTCGAGACCATGGCACATGCAGGATAGTGGTATTTATTTTTTTAGACTTAGGCTAGAATAGAATGTTTTTAACTTAAAATGCTTATTTATTTTATTTAGTCTTTTGTTTTGTAGATGTTTTTGAAACACGTAAGTCCATAGCTTTGTTTTAAGATAAAGGTTATGTTTTATGGAATTTAAATGAAGTCTTCCGCATTCAATGTTTATGTTACGTATACAGTAGCGACCTTAAATTAGTAGAAAATTTTGGGTAGTTACCGTTTTGATCAAATCTGCCTTACTTATGGTTGCTTTACTCACAAAAATAATAGAATGAATAGGAAGCAAATCAAGAGGTGTAAGTGGATTAAATCCATAAACATCTTCAAAAGGAGAACAATGAGTGGTACTATGAATTGCTCTAAAGGAGAACAGTACTATGAAGTATTGCTCTATTATATGTCATCTCTACATATGGCAAACATTCATCCCAAGACTTAATATTCTTAAAAATAATAGGCAGATTAAATCCATAAATATTTGTAGAAGGAGAACAATGAGTGGTATTATGAATTCCTCTATTATATGTCTGGTATTATGAATTCCTCTATATGTCATCTCTACAAATGGCAAACATTACTCCCAAGACTTAATATATTCTTAGAAATAATTGGCAATAATCCAGACCACATTTTAAGTCGTATAGAATCCATATAAAATATCTATCCCATTAAGGCACCATCATATTATAGAGCATTTAGGAATATAGAGCGTGGTGTTCGGGGTATCGATCCCCATACCAATCGCATGCAAACAGAGCACTCTACCATCTTATCTACAATCCCACAATTCTTGCATAACAAAACACAAAACTGTGCGCCATCAATAATAGTGAAAATGAAAAAAATATTTCTGCTCATTATGTCAAAAATAAGGAAAAATTGAATTGAAATAAAATATTAATAACGAATAGTTTCTTTAGGAGATGCACTCTACCATTTTAGCTACATCCCCATAATTCTTACATGACAAAACCCAAAACTACACGTCATCAATAAGAGTGAAAATGAAAAAATATTTCTCCTCATTATATCAAAAATAAGGAAAAATTGAATAGAAATAAAATATTAATGAGTTTCTTCAGGAGATGCACTCTACCATCTTAGCTACAGCTCTTACATAACAAAACCCAAAATCCTCGTACCTCTTGCATGCAAAGAGTGCACTCAACCATCAACCATCTTACCTACATCCCCTCAATTCTTACATCACAAAACCCTAAACGTTCCGTCTTCAATAATGGTGAAAACGAAAAACTCCCTTTGATCATTATGTCATAAATAAGATTAATAATTGATAGTTTTCGTTTGGAGATGCATGATAGCGATTCCCCTACCTCTCCATGCAAAGTAAGTGCTCTATCATTTAAGCTACATCCAATAACAAATGGTTACTTTTGGAGATGTTCGGTATCGATCCCCGTGGCTCTTGCATGCAAAGAGTGCACTCTACCATCTTAGCTACATCTCAAATATATATTTCTTTGAGTGGTTGGATCGCTATAAAATGAAAAGTTGATGGTCTAATATTTTACTTGTAAGGGTTATCAAATAAACAAACAACCCAACAAAGGAAACAAATTAATCAATTTGGGTTGGATTGATTCAGTTTAGTTCATCCGTTTGTTTGATTTAATTCTTCTATTTTGCCTCGTATGACAACAAAATAAAGTTGTATTGAATGCACCTTAATTTCATTTATGACAAACTCATATGAAACATAATTGCATTAATAGTACTCAGAGTTGAAGTCTATAAGTATTTCATCAACCTAAGTGCAAATCATGCTTCATTAAAGATGAGATAAACTTTAGTTAAGTAACGGGAATTTTAAATTGCTTCATGTGGAGCTTCAATTACTCTATGCTAGTTACAATCTTTAGGATTGACTAATTGGATACGAGTTCATTGATTTAGGGAAATTTTTGTGTAATTATCAACTACAACTTATGTTTTCAAGTTTTTAGGTCATAATTTAGGTAGTTGGTGTTATGAGTCATAAACTTGTTTCTTTGCATAATATGGATTTAGTTGAACTGTTATTACCGATAAGATGGAGAAAGAAATTGTCTTTGAACCCACTTTAGTTTCTTGTTTGGTGTGTTCAAGATAAAGCATAATTGTATTTATGATATTGAGCTTGGAGTCTATAAGAATTTAATGATCCTAAGATAAATTCCTGTTTTATTAGAGGAGACCAACTTTATTTAAGGTACTAGGAGTTCAAACTGGCTTAAGAGTTGCGTGCATGCTCATTTTATCCATGTTCTCCACTTCCTCCCATTTCTTCCTCTTCCTCCATCACATTCTTTATTTCTCTTCCCATTTCTCAATCTCCAACTCGTCCTTTCTTTATCCCTAACCAATGCGGATTTGAATAAAGAAGGAGAAAAAGAAAGAGAGTGAAGGAAGTCGGTATGAATTTAGCTTTGAAACTAGACATCGATGAGTATGATCTAACGAACATCAATACAAAAAATTTAGTAACTTCTCTTTGGACCAACCAGGTAAGTTATGTTACTATTGGCTTGGTTGGATGAATTGTATGAGGTATTAACAACGCGTGCTCCGTAGCCCCTCCACGTGTCGTACTTTGTGAGTGTTTGACATGTATTATGTTATGTTATGCTGTAACACGAGTTCAAATGAGGATTAATTTCTCAATTTTCTTTTTAAGTTCAAATTTTTAGGAATTTATTGAGAGATTTAGAGACCAGATTTAAATATGATATGGAAGAACAAACTAGTTACAAAAATGAAAAAAACTCATTAAAAGTATAAAAGAAAATAGTAAAAAAATAGGAAAATCGGTCAAAATTAATGCTAGGGTAAAATTTTCATTTTGACCCATCTTTCCTAAGAAGGGGACAGTAAGATCGCTAATTAGAGTTCAATAAAGAGGAAAAATAAAGAAAGAAAAAAAAAGGGCAAAAAAGAAGAATATAACTAGAGTTCGATAGAGAGTTGTTTGATATCAGAGCAGCCGGATTTTAGATTATACAGATTTTTTCTTAGGATAAAGAGTCGTATATCTCTATGACTCAGCTCAATGACACGTCTCACCACGATCGAGTAAGTAGTCTAACCCTGTTTTGAAGTATATGATATGTTGTAAAACTTGTATCAATTTATTGTATGTTTTGAGTTTCGTAGTAGTTACAAAATGTCTTCGGACATTAAAGAGTGAATGTTAACCATATAAGACAATAATGGATTAAAGTTATAGTGTCTAGATAGGGTGAGGAGGAAAAGAGTGGTCGTGAGATATCTCACTAGCCTTAGGAAAACAGAGAGTTGTCGCTGTAGAGTGCAAGACATCTAACCAATGGAATTTTGGTACTAGAAATGGTGAAACTAGAGATGGTCTCCAAACGTCTGTATGGACCATTTCCAATCGCACTTTCTATGGTTCTCTGGCAGCTTTTGTGAAGCTAACTTGTTTATATTTTTCCATAACGCAGTTCTCACAAACACCCATATCAATAAATTTTAGGCCTTCTGAAACTACATTCGCAGCCATCATCTTCATTTCATTTCTTTGAATCTCATATGTGCAAGTTTATTGAGACTATAGGGTGTATAAACATGGTTGCTGTTACTACGAGTTGTGTATAGGTTTCACCCTATAGTGGTGTATAGGGTTCAAGATTTTGTGTCATGCTACCACCATGACACCTTTCACAATCTTCCCTTAACTCTTTCGAAACTCGGCTGCATAACCTGTGCTATCAAACTGACCAATAGAGATCAGATTCTTCTTGAGATCAGGAATATATTTGATATCCTATAATGTGCACTCATTTTCTGTGTAGAGTGTGTATGCAGACATCTCTCTTCCCTTCAATCTCGAACGTTTGTTGTCGGCAAGATACACCTTCCCAAAATTTTCTTATTTGAAATTTTGAAACAACTTCGTACTTGAAGACAAATGAAACGGAGCAACTGAATCTAAAATCCAGAATTCAATTGGGCTGTTCACGCTAAGAATTAGAGCATCCTTAGTATCTTCTGCTGAATAGATAGAATCATTGTCATCTTCACAGTTGTGATCTTGTTTTTCTTCAATTTTGTACAATCTGTCCGAAAGTGTCATTTTTCTCCACAATTTCAACACTTTACGTTTGGTTTGTTTGGAGATTTTTTTCGGTTCCTTGATTTTGATCGCACATGTTTGTTTGGGCTCTTTGATTTACTCCTTTCCCTTTGATCAACACTGAGAGCATTGCCTGATAAATCTCCAATTTTCCATTTGGGAATACTTTCGCTGACATCTCGAATTTCATCAAACTTCATTTAAGGTACTAGGAGTTTAAACTACTTCCATTGTAATTTCAATCACTCTACCAAGATTGAAAATTTAGGGTTGCTAATTGGACATCAATTCTCTAACTTTAGGTTATAATTTAGGTAGTAACCATTATAATATTAATGAGCATAAGAGTTACAATTCTTTCATAAACCAATTGTTCATTAGAGGATCAGTGAGAGATAAGGAACAAGAAGTAACTTTAGGGGTAAAACGGTAAATTGACCCAGCTCTAGTTACGAACAACCTGTGAAGGATCGACTTACTAATCATGGTTATATCAAATGGACAGAAATATATCTATAGTGAGGGGAGTGCAACTACTAGGCTATAGTGGAGTGTCCTAGTAGTTAACGAATGTTGGTTAAC
>NC_036640.1:6174540-6212784 GCF_002806865.2 Cucurbita pepo subsp. pepo
GTTACCTAGGTTATCGAATGAAAAGAAAATCAGTCTCAACAGTAAACGACTTTATAAAGTGAGAGTGGTTTTCTTCATGGTCCGATCTTATGCAATACTCATTGCATAGGACGCCCCCACTCACATGTCTCCACATGCACAATTTAGTGATCGCATTGTTTATATCATATACAAAAGTGGGCCGCATCCATAGTGTCCCCAGAATAAGGTACTCAGCCTTATCCTTATACTATAGATCATTTTGACTATATACTTGAACTTGATCCACTCTTATGTCTCTACATATAGTTCAAGTAATCGTACTATAGCCAGAGTGTTCTTAGTTTATTGGATTTAGATTAATGATCATAACATTCACTTTATCCAATAACAATGTTTACTGAATAAACATCAATAATAAATTATTGAAAACATAATATGTTTTTGTTTACAAACTATGAGTGGTAGGACATAAAACAAAACAAATACAACCAATAGGCCCGACGGATTTTTTTGTTTACACCTTGTTCATAGCAGACGGATTTTCGTACATATTTGACAACAGCTTCAATAGGCCCGATGTCCACTTCTCTTTGATGATTTTGAACATCGTGTTTCTGGACAGTGTCAACCAGATCAACCCTAAGCCGTGACGATCCTTAAGTTTCCACTCCTCCGCGGTCATGGTATCTGGCTTCAACCCCAAAAGAGGTTTCTAAAGATCTTTCTGGTACATATAATCTTCAATCTGCATCTTTAGAAAGTGATTTCGAATCCATCAAACTTTTAAATTCTTGTCTTTGAACTTTCGATCTTCACAGATCGTGGTGAATCTCGCCTCGCTTTGATACCAATTATTAGGATCACACAACAACGAACACACTCGATCTAAATGAACACAAAGAATATGATAGAGAAAATGTAAGGAGATATATTGACTGAAAGTTTTGTATTAATGACTTCAAGGTATGCAAACAGAGGGTATGAAGAATGAGAAATGTACATTTTGAAACATTGACTAAAGGGTATATATATGATTTCAGTTTATTATATATATAGCTTTAACGGATATAACGGCCTACTATATATAAATAGTTAGCTTTTATATATCTTCATTAGAATTTTAATGCAAATAGTCAGCCTCCATATCCAACATTGTAGAGCCCAAATAGTTAGTTTTTCTAGGAATGTTTAAAGAAATGATTTCAGTTTATTATATATATAGCTTTAACGGATATAACCGCCTACTATATATAAATAGTTAGCTTTTATATATCTTCATCAGAATTTTAATGCAAATAGTCAGCCTCCATATCCAACATTCTAGAGCCCAAATAGTTAGTTTTTCTAGGAATGTTTAAAGAAAAATAAGCAAATGGAGGCTCGGAACGTTGGAACCCATCAGTTTACTTTCTGTAAACGTTTTAAGTTTCGAATTTAGGACTTTGAGTCGAAAATTCTTCGTCTAGAGATTGATTCGTTTAATGGGTCTTATGCAATTAGCTGTAGGGTAAGTTACGTTTAATGGGTTTTATACAATTAGTTGTAGGGTAAGTTAATGAACACAGTTGAAAAAGATTATCATCAACATATCTTCTATGGCTACTAAGTTAATGAACACAGTTGAAAAAGATTATCATCAACTTATCTTCTATGGCTACTAAGGTAATGAACACAGTTGAAAAAGATTATCATCTTCGAGATGATTATGCCGGGATTGGCAAATGGAGGCTCGGAATGTTGAAACCCATCAGTTTACTTTCTGTAAACGTTTTAAGTTTCAAATTTAGAACTTTGAGTCCAAAATTTCCATAAGTTTATTTTCTATAAACGTTTTAAGTTTCAAATTTAGAACTTTGAGTCCAAAACTCTTCGTCTAGAGATTGATTCATTTAATGGGTCTTATACAACTAGCTGTAGGGTAAGTTACGTTTAATGGGTCTTATACAATTAGCTGTAGGGTAAGTTAATGAACACGGTTGAAAAAGATTATGATCAGCTTATCTTCTATGGCTACAAGTTAATGAACACAGTTGAAAAAGATTATCATCTTCAAGATGATTATATCGGGATTGGCAAATGGAGACTCGAAACGTGGAACCCATGAGATTACTTTCTGTAAACGTTTTAAGTTTCAAATTTAGAACTTCGAGTCCAAAATTCTTCGTCTAGAGATTGATTCGTTTAATGAGTCTTATACAATTAGTTGTAGCGTAAGTTACGTATAATGAGTCTTATACAATTAGCTGTAGGGTAAGTTAACGAACACAATTGAAAAAGATTATCATTAGCTTATCTTCTACAGCTACTAAGTTAATGAACACAGTTGAAAGTTACGTTTAATGGGTCTTATACAATTAGCTGTAGGATAAGTTAATGAACACAGTTGAAAAAGATTATCAAGGGTATGTTAATGAACACAGTTGAAAAAGATTATCATCAGCTTATCTTCTACGGCTACTAAATTAATGTACACGTGTTTTTTTGTTCTTAGAACCTACTATTATTGTCACGTTAATTTTACATTATCCACCACATAATAGAATTTGTTCTTCAAATCAATTGGATGTACTTCAATTAATATTATTAAAAAATATTGACATAAATATAGTTCATATCCTATAATAAATACCTTTAAGATTATGAATCATCCAGCTGAGCTGCATTGCTCTGAAACATTTGCATTCCTTTGGAATACAAGATATTGTAACAAGTAAAATTTCACTACAAACTAAGTTTTTTGAAAATGACTTTTATTTTATTTTTATTTTATTTATTTTTTTTAAGTTTTAAATTTTTAAATTTTTAAATTTTAGTTTTCAAAACCTACATTGATAGGCCAAAACTACATCTTTACTACCTTTAACAATATTTATATTGTAAAATGAGATTTTCTTTTAAGTTTATGTAGTTTCTTTTGAAGGGAACTTCTCAACTAAGAGATCAATTTCATTACTCTAAAATCTGATTTTTACCTGATAATTTGACGATATTTTCATTCCTCTAAAATCTGATTTTTACCTGATAATTTGACGATATCTATAGTCTTTGCCCAAAACAAGTTAGTGGCCTGAATTTAATCTCAGTCCCCTTTAATCCCCACCAAAGACCAGGTCAATTTGACCATAACATACTTTATCAATTAAAAATAAATAAAGTTTTCTAACAACTCATCCAATGATGCTTGCAACTTCATCATATACTTCAACTGTGTAAATATTCACTTATGAAGCTCCAAATGGTCCTTCCTCAATCGAATAAGCTTGTAACACATGAAATGAGAGTTGAACAAAGCCTATCCAATTTTATACATGAAGAATGAATGCTTGTTGAATCTTCTTGGCTGGTCCAGTTGGAACATTGGGATCACCGTGATTCTTATCCTCTTCCCTCTCTTCAAAAGGATTCGTCTTCGAATCAGAAAAATCATCACCTAAATCAAAAGGACTCAAGTCAACAACATTGAAAATTGAAAGTAGAATGTGCAGAAAATTGTTCAAGAAGATCATTTTATATGCATTGTTATTAATTATTTCAAGAACTTGATAAGGGTTATCCCCTCTTGGATGTAACTTTGTCTTCCTCTGAGATGAAAATCGTTCCTTGTGAAAATGTATTCAAACCCAGTTATCGGGTTGAAAAATGATTTCCTTCCGTCCTTCGTTAATTCTTTAAGCAACTTTAAAATTTTGTTTCTCAATTGTCTCCTTCACCTCTCTATGCAATGTTTTGATCAGACCTTACTTGTGGTTTCTTTACTCAGAAAAATATTTAATTCTTAATGTAACACCCCAAAAACGAAGGAAAGCCACCTATGCAAGACCCAAAGGATCCAAGGAAGGAAATTATGAGGATTAAGCAAGAAAGGGGTCTTAGTAAGTCATTTCTAAACTATAAGAAGTAATCATAAGGACTCAAGACCTTTGGAGAAGGATTGAGAATGAAAGCGTAAGCGAAAAGGACAAAAAGGTCATTTTCTCAAATATCAAGGATCTTCTCGGATTTTTAGTTCCTTATCTAGATGGAATTTCAAGATGCTCAAGAAGGGAAGAATGATCAACCTCATATGAAGGATTTTTAGAAAAATTATGGATTTTTCAAGAAAATAATATTAAAATATTCAGAAAGTGGAAAATTACTATAATACCCTGGAAGAATGGATAATTACGAAAATGCCCCTCTGATCAGAATCAGAGCATCTATAGTGATCATCTGAGCAAAATCTCTCAAAACTAAAATATCAGCCGTTGGATCTTCCCCAAAATTGGATATGATCTAGAAGATGGACAAATCATCACATCCAACGGCTAGTATTCAAAACCAGAGTCGGTGAGTCTCTTATCGGAGTAGATATTTCCGACAGATTTTTCAGAAAATCCAACCGACAATTCACGACAATTCTGGAGCTCCCAATGTCGGTTTAAGTTTCCCCTATAAATTCTAAAGTTGGGGCAATTGTTTGGAACAAGAATCGAGCAAGGTCGAGCTCCCAGTCGTTGGCAATAAGTGTTTAGATTTTGGGTCTCCTACTCTCGGGTTTCTTCTAAATTCGAGAGCAATTCTCCACCATTTCCTTTCAAACTTGTTTCTATAGCTTTTAAATAAGATTACCCACAAGTTCTATGAAGGAATGGAGAGCTCAAACGTCGTAGAACAAGATACCCAAGAGATTAAAAATCGGAGGTGTCGGGTAACTTGTAGATCGAGAGTAGTTTCTCAAAATTAAATTCCCACACTCAAAGTCATTCCTCCAAACTAATTCTTATAGCATGAGAAAAGGATAAGGAAGAGGTTTAGTGAAGAAATAGAGCCTCGAAAACCCCTAGAATCGGCTACCCAATAAGAAATCCTCTATTTTTACTCCGGCAAGAAATCATATTTTGGACGAACTTTGGAAGCAAATATCTTAGGCTACGATCCAAGAAAAGGTACGAAATCTATCCCTAGCTCTTCCTTATAACACCCTCTTTAAGTTTCATGAAGGAATCGAGGGGAGAAACGGCGTGATAGGAGCTGGGGAGAGTGAGTTACAAATGGCGGCGCGAACGGTCGCGCGCGTCTTCTTCCCGTCTGGAGGAAGAAGACGATGACGTGGCCGGTTCAATTGAACCGGCCATGTCAACCCAAAAACTCGACCTTCCCTCGGTTATTCTCAATTTTAACCCCCTTCCAGACCGGTTCTCATGAAAAACTCTATGGTTCCAGAAAGTAGATGCAATAAGGAATCTGTGAAAGGAAAGATGAAGTAATTCGGATACCGGAAGCTCAAGAAAAGAGGTCCCGAACGTCGACAACGAGGTAAGTAGCCACCTTGGATTTTTTGTTAAGAAATACTTGTAGGAATCGCTTGGATTTCCATATGATCCCTAAAACAAGTATGAAATTAGGATAAATGAAAGAAAAACCCTAGGAACCGTAAGATAAGACCTTGAACCGAATAAATTGCTCGGAATTTAGGTAACGTTAAAATAACCCACTAGATGAACTTCGCTGCCTATGAAATTTTAATGTTGAGGATACCATAGCATGTTGAGGTTACAAATGAAGTTTGGTAGTCATTGGATAAGGATAAGTAGGCAAACCAAGAAATGGTGCAAAATGACCATAATGCCCTTAAGGACATCTACCT
The DNA here is from genome assembly GCF_002806865.2 of Cucurbita pepo subsp. pepo. Lineage (NCBI taxonomy): Eukaryota > Viridiplantae > Streptophyta > Magnoliopsida > Cucurbitales > Cucurbitaceae > Cucurbita > Cucurbita pepo. Next base: position 6,180,149 of record NC_036640.1, read on the forward strand.
ACAGTTCATGACCTACATGACCTCCAAATGCTATGAAACCTTGAAATAGATCTTATTTTATGATGTTTGATGATTTGGTTAAGTTTGAAAAGCCATTGGCACACGTTAAGTAGCAAAACCAAGAATTAGGTGTAAAATGACCCAAATGCCCCTAGGACTACTTAAGAGATTTCAAGGTCTATACGTGCTTCAAATGATTTGCTACTTCTTATAAGGTTGATTATGAAAGACATGAAGATAAGTTTGAGGTTTCAAGTTTATTGGAGCAAGTTTGTTACCTAAACCAAGTAGGACCCAAGAACCACCTAAAGGAAACGCCACAAGACTCTAGACTCTTCTAGAACCCTCTAAAGAACTCCCTAAGAATCTATGACCTTCTAGAAAAACTTACCCTAAGATGGGTTCATATGGTTACAAATACAAGTTACAACTTATACCTCAAGAAATCAAGGACCTTAGAAACTTACAAGATTAAGAACCAAGAACAACAACACACAAGCTTTATGACTACCCAAGTAAGAAGAATGCTAGGTATCACTCAAGGACAGGGACCAAGGTCCCCAAACTTAGAAACAGAAACTCAAGAATGCTAGGTAATACTTTAGTCATGTCCAAAGTGACTCATGACGTCCCACCAAGCGGTGCCCAAGAATTCCTCTTCTAGGTGGGATGCCCTGCACCATGTTTCCTTTGCAGGATGTCATGCCTCAAGTTTTCCTCACCTAGAAGGGATGCCCTGTAGACTTGCAGGATGTCATGTTTAAGTATGCACCGAGCAAGTGACTTTTACGGTCTATTAAGGGGAGTAGTCTAAAGTCACGGAGGAACAGGAAGAGAGTACGTTACCTTAGCACGAATCAAGAACCTCTTAAGACCTCCCACGGTACAGCATGCTCATGACTTAGACTACGCTGCTTGGAACGCATGAAGCCTTGAGCGTAGGTTAAGCAGACTGTATTATAGGGCAAGTCCTTTATGCAGTATTAAGACTACATCGCTTGGAATGTAAGAAGCCTTGGATTTTGGTTTTTAGACTATGCCGCTTGGAACGCATGAAGCCTTGGGCATAGATTAAGCAGACCGTATCGAGGGGCAAGCCCTAAGATGCGGTAAGACTACGTCGCTTGGAATGCATGAAGCCTTGGACGTAGGTTAATGCTGTGTCGCTTGGAACACATGAAGCCTTAGACACAGGATTGTCAGGTGCATGTCTAGTACCGTAAATCCTAGGGGGAGTGTCTTGGAGAACGAATTAAGAACAAAACAAGAACCAAGAAAGTACCAAGAACAAGAGAAAGATCAAGGAATAGAACAAGGATCAAGATCCTAGTTCTAAGGACAAGAATTAGGAACAAAGAACCAAGAACCAAAAACCATAGTACTAAGGTCCTTAAAGGAAAACCAAGGTTTTAGGATTCAAGGACCAAGGTCCTCCAGAAAGATCAAGATAAGAACCCCAAGTCAAGAACAAGAATTAGAACTATCATGCCACAAGAACTTGAAGGTAAATCAAGAATAAACCATACACATCATTCAAGATGGCAATAAAATGGAGTTAAATTGATCCCACTTTAGTTTCATGTTTGGCGTGTTCAAGATAAAGCATAATTGTATTAATGATATTGAGCTTGGAGCCTATAAGAATTTAATGATCATAAGAGAAATTCCTATTTTATTAGAGGAGACCAACTTTACTTAATGTATTAGGAGTTCAAACTGGCTTAAGAGTTGCGTGCGTTCTCATTTTATCAATGTTCTCCACTTCCTCCCATTTCCTCCTCTTCCTCTATCACATTCTTTATTTCTCTTCTCATTTCTCGATCTCCAACTCATCCTTTCTTTATCCCTAACCAATGCGGATTTGAATAAAGAAAGAGAGTGAAGGAAGTCGGCTTGGATTTAGCTTTGGAACTAGACATCAATGAGTATGATCTAAGGAACATCAATACAAAAAATTTAGTGACTTCTCTTTGGACCAACCATGTAAGTGGTGTTACTATTGACTTGGTTAGATGAATTGCATGAAGTAGTAACAACGCGTGCTCCGTAGCCCCTCCACGTGTCGTACTTTGTGAGTGTTTGACATGTATTATGTTATGTAATGCTGTAACACGAGTTCAAATGAGGATTAATTTCTCAATTTTTTTAAGTTCAAATTTTTAGGNAAAAAAAAAAAAAAAAAAAAAAAAAAAAAAAAAAAAAAAAAAAAAAGGAAAATTAGTCCAAATTAATGCTACGGTAAAATTTTCATTTTCACCCATAGGGAATAGTAAGATCTAATTAGAGTTTAATAAAGAGGAAAAAGAAAGAAAGAAAAAAAAAAAAAAAGGCAAAAAAGAAGAATATAACTAGAGTTCAATAAAGAGTTTTTTTTTATATCAGAGCAGCCGGATTTTAGATTATACATGTTTTTTTCTCAGGATAAAGAGTCGTATATCTCTATGACTCAGCACAATGACACGTCTCGCCGCGATCAAGTAAGCAATCTAACCCTATTTTGATGTATATGATATGTTGTAAAACATGTATGAATTTATTGTATGTTTTAATTTCGTGGTAGTTATAAAATGTCCACGGACATTAAATAGTGAATGTTAACCATATAAGACAATACTGTATCAAAGGAATTTTGGTACTAGAAATAATGAAACTAGAGATGGTCCCCAAACGTCTGTATGGACTATTTCCAATTGCACATTCTTTGGCTCTCTGGCAGCCTCTGTGAAGCTAACTCGTTTATATTTTTCCATAACGCAACTCTCACAAAAACTCATCAATAGATTTTAGGACTTCTAAAACTCCATTTGCAACCATTATGTTCATTTCTTTGACGCTCATATGTGCAAGTCTATTGACACTACTGTAGGGTGTATAAACATGGTTGCTGTTGCTACGAGTAGTGTATAGGGTTCACCCTACAATGGTGTCTAGGGTTCCAGATTTTGTGTTCTGCTACCACCATGACACCCTTCACAATCTTCCCCTAACTCTTTCGAAACTCGGCTGCATAACCTGTGCTATCCAACTGACCAATAGAGATCAGATTCTTCTTGAGATCAGGAATATATTTGATATCCTCTAATGTCCACTCATTTCCTGCAAGAGTTCGTATGTAGACATCTCTCTTCCCTTCAATCTACAACATTTTGTTGTCGGCAAGATACACCTTCCAAAATTTCCTTATTTGAAAATTTGAAACAATTCCTTACTTGAAGACAAATGAAACGATGCAACTGAATCTAAAATCCAGAATTCAATTGGGCTATTTATGCTACGAATTAGAGCATCCTTAGTATCTTCTGCTCAATAGATAGAATCATTGTCATCTTCAAATTTGTGATTTTGTTTTTCTTCAATTTTGTACGATCTGTCTGAAAGTGTCACTTTTTCTCCACAATTTCAACACTTTACGTTTGGTTTGTTTGGAGATTTTTCTCGGTTTCTTGATTTTGATCTCCTATGTTTGTTTGGGCTCTTTGATTTACTTATTTCCCTTCGATCAATACTGAGAGCATTGCCTGATGAATCTCCAATTTCCCATTTGGGAATACGTTCACTAACATCTCGAATTTCATCAAACTTCAGTTTATCAGATCCTCGTGAATTGTTGATTGTAGCAACAATAGTATACCACAACTCGGGTAAAGATGACATCAAAATCAGTGCTTTAATTTCATTTTTGAACATAATTTCCACAAAGCTCAATTGACTTTCAATCACGTTGAACTAATTTATATGATCTGCAACAAAGCTATCTTCAGACATTTGTAGATTGAACAATCTCTGCATCAAATACACCTTGTTTATAGCCGACAAATTTTCGTACATATTTTACAACACCTTCAATAGGCCCGATGTCGTCTTCTTTTTTATAATGTTGAACATCATGTTTTTAGACAGTGTCAACCAGATCAACCCTAAGGCGTGACGATCCTTGAGCTTCCACTCCTCCGTTGTCATGGTATCCGACTTTACCCCAAAAGAGTTTTCTGAAGATCTTTTTGGTACAAATAATCGTCAATCTGCATCTTCTAGAAACTGATATCGAATCCATCAAAATTTTCAATTCCAGTCTTTGAATTTTTTATCTTCACAGACCTGTTTGAATCTCGCCTCGCTCTGATACCAATTATTAGGATCTNAAAAAAAAAAAAAAAAAAAAAAAAAAAAAACATGATAGAGAAAATGTAAGGAGAAATATTGACTAAAGATTTTGTATTAATGACTTTAGGTTTTCAAATAGAGGATATGAAGAATGAGAAATGTACATTTTGAAACAATTTACTCATGGGTAAATATATCATTAATAAATATAACCACCTACTATATATAAATATTTAGTATATATATCTCTATCCGATTTTTACTATAAATAGTCATCCTCCATATCCAACATTATAAAGTCCAAATAGTAATTTTACTGGGAGAATTTGAAGAAAAATAAACTAATGGAGGCTCTCAATTTCTTTATGCAACTTTTAGCCAGACAATTCTGAAAATGGCGAAATTACTCATCCATAATGAATCTCATCCTTTTAAAACAATTTGTACAACTTTATGGCTATGAGAGGAACAACTTTGGTTAAGAAATCAAAGGCTATTGGAACGTTGGAACCCATAAGTTTACTTTCAGTAAACGTTTTAAGTTTTAAATTTAGAAATTTGAGTCCAAAATTCTTCATCTAGAGATTGATTCATTTGATAGGTCTTATACAATTAGCTATAGGGTAAGTTAAGGAACACAATTGAAGAAGAAATCAAGAGGAGATGAGCTCTGAATCGTTCAAACCTGAAGCATCTTGGAATAAATTTTCTTGGTAAGTTCATTACCAACTGGAGACTTGGTATGTTACATGCCTAGTAGTACCGGAGTCTAACCCGACTTGGTAAATTTTCTTGGTAAGTTACATGCCTAGTAGTAACGAAGTCTAACCTGACGATCATTCAGACAAACATCCACCAACCAAGAGGGGTGAAAATGAATCTATGCTTGCTGCCATTGTTGTATTTGAAAAGGGGAGCTTGAGTGAACCAACCCACTACATGAACACCACGACGCAAAACAAGGTCAAATAATGAATTTATTCTCACTTAGAGTTCTCTTCCGAGAGGAGTGAACTGGGTCACTCTTGGTTATCAAACTTGAGACCTCTTGCACCCAAAAACAAGAATCGTACCACTAAATTAAATGCCTTTATTATGGACTTTATATCAAGTTGTTTATTGAATGTATCGTTGTTATTTCATTTATGCCCTTATTATGGACTTTATATTAAGTTGTTTATTGAATGTATCATCGTTATTTCACTTATGTCCTTATTATGGACGGCCCTTATTATGGACTTTATCGTTATTTCACTTATGTCCTTATTATGGACGGCCCTTATTATGGACTTTATATTAAGTTGTTTATTGAATATATCATTGTTATTTCATTTATTTTCTTTTATTATTATATCTTTTAGATCTAGACTAAGAGTTTGATTAATTCTTGTTTACTATATTAAGAGCATTATCATTATAGTTTAATTGCCTTAATTTTTATTTTTATTATTTTTTTCATGGTTTCTTAAGATGGTAAGATGGTAATTGCCTTAATTTTTATTTTTATTATTTTTTTCATGGTTTCTTAAGATGGTAAGATGGTAAGTATAAATGCCCATACTAAAAAAATGATTAAGACATAGGGGCAACCAGAGAATTGAACTCAAGACCTCTTGTACCCTAAGCAATAATCATACCACTAGACTAATTGCTTTATTGAAAAACACAACATTTTTAGCTGAAATCTATTTTCCCGAGGGGTCGTTGGACTATAAAACAAAAAGTTGATGGTCTAGTATTTTACTTGTTTGTAAGTAAGGCATGTAATATTGAATTGTTCTAATATACAAGGGTTATCAAATAAACCAACCACCCAACAAAGAAAACAAACTAATAAGTTTGGTTAGATTGATTCGGTTGAGTTCATTAGTTTGTTTGATTTAGTTCTTCTATTTTACCTCGTATGGCAAAAAAATAAAGTTGTATTGAATGCACCTGAGTTTCATTTATGACAAACTCATATGAAATATAATTGCATTAATAGCATTAAGAGTTGGAGTCTATAAGCATTTCATGAACTTAAGTACAACTCATGCTACATTAAAGACGAGATAAACTTTAAAGACGAGATAAACTTTAGTTAAGTAATTGGAACTTTAAACTACTTCATGTGGAGCTTGAATTGCTCTATGCTAGTTACAATCTTTAGGATTAACTAATTAGATACGAGTTGACTCGTTTGATTTAGGGGATTGTTTTATGTAATTTTCAACTACAACTCATGTTTTCAAATTTTTAGGTCATAATTTAAGTAGTAGGTGTTATATTATGGATGAAAACTAGAGTTTCTATCCAGTTCACCACAACTACTCTAGTTCTTATTTGATGGCTATAATTGTCATCTGTGTTGTATTGCAATAAGATTTTTTTGATGAAATTTTAGTTAAAGTTGCATATTTTACTTCGTAGGAGTAAAAAATTTGTTTCTTTGCATAATATGAATTTAATTAGAGAGTTATTAGGGATAAATGGAGAAAAAAAATTTCTTTAAAATAATAACCCGACCTAAGCTCATGGTTGTTGTTGTCTTTTACTTGTGATTTTGCAAAAAGTTAACTAATATGAAATATCAAGGTAAATTAAGAATATATCCTACCCATCATTCAAGATGGCAATAAAATAGAGTTCAATTGAACCACTTTTAGTTTCATGTTTGAAAGGTTCATCTAGTTTCATGTTTGAAAGGTTCAAGATGAAGCATAATTGTATTAATGATATTAAAGAGAAATTCATATTTTATTAGAAGAGATCATTTAAGGTACTAGGAGTTTAAACTACTTTCATTGTAATTTCAACCACTCTACCAAGATTACAAATTTAGGGATGGCTAATTGTACATCAATTCTCAACTTTAGGTTATATTTTAGGTACCATTATAATATTAATGAGCATAAGAGTTACAATTCTTTCTTGGACCATATGTGTTGTAGTTAAAAGAATATATATATATATATATATATATATATATATATATTATGTATGTCGAGGTCTGGATAAAGCATAAAGTAGCAAGGAACACCATTGTCGACTCTAGAACCACTCACAACTCATGATCGAAACTAATGCAAAATATTTTAACATCCTTTGGCATCGAGATACAGGAAAGATGAACGTCGTCAAATTGGAAGCTTTACTTGTCTTAAGAGTCACAATGAGAACTCTAATCAAGCTGAAGCCTTGGACTAGGCAAATCATTTTGTGATAGTTGAAATGGATGACTTCAAAGTCGTGTCAGGGATGAACGTCCTGCTGGAACACAAAGACATTTACATGTCCCTAGCAAAATGCCTAATAGTAACGAAGTCTAATCCGACGATCATTCAGAAAAACATCCATCTACCAAGAGGGGTGAAAATGATGTCGATACTACCGTTGAGAAAGAATCTTAGCCCTGATGAATCTACGCTTGCTGCTTTGTTGTAATTGAAAAGGGGAGCTCGAGTGAGTCAACCTCAATAGAAACCTTGTTGCCACTAAATGAACACCACGACGCAAAACAAGAAGGTTATATAATGGATTTATCCCCACCAGGAGAGATAAATCACAAGATCAGTTTTATGTCACAGTCGAGATTGCTTGCCACAAACAAATGTCATGCGGCTGAGCCTAAGCTAGCTAAATTCTATGAAAAGCTAAATGACTTGTTAATCGAGTTTATTAGATCAACAAAGGCTCTTGTCAGTGATCAGTCAAATGCTGAACAAAGACATCAAGCCAACAAGGGAGACAAAAACAAGCCACTGAATCAACACATGTTCACACAAAAATACCAGATGGATGAAGAGAAGGGTCAGTCGGAAGCGTCAACAACAATGATTTCAAAAAAAAATAGAGAGTTCATATAAGTTAACGTCATATCAACTTCGAGTTCAAAGCAACAAGAACCAAAGATTGGTGCGAAAATACTATGGACTAGTCGAAGTTATACACAAGATTATGAAGACATCATATAGGGTCCAATTGCTCTTATGGATGCGGACTAACCTTGTTGTCCACGTCAGTAACTTGAAACGTTATTATTCCGACCAAGAAGACATCAAGCAAAAGCAGGTTGTATGACATCATGCAGAGAAGAAAAAATTGTTGGGTTTTATGTCCTAAAACTCATAGTTGGTAAATAAAAACATATTCTATAAAGTTATTATTGATGTTTATTTAGTAAAGATTGTTATTGAATAAAGTGAATTTTACAATCATTAATCTAAATCCAATAAACTAAGAATACTCTGGCTATAGTATGATTACTTGAAATATATGTAGAGACATAAAAGTGGATCAAGTTCAAGTATATAGTCAAAATAATTTATAGTACATGGATAAGGCTGAGTACCTTATCCTGGGGACACTATGGATGCGGCCCACTTTTATATATGATATAAAAGATGTGATCACTAAATTGTACATGTCGAGACATGTGAGTGGGGGCGTCCTATGCAATAAGTATTGCATAAGATCGGACTATGAAGAAAATCACTCTCACTTTATAATGTCGTTTACTGTTGAGACTAATTTTTTCATTTGAGGACCTAGGTAACTCGATCTTAATCCTCAGATAACTATGAACTCCTATTTATTTGGAATTATCCTTAGATTTGCATGGGTTTGAGTGGCCTGNCCAAAGATTGGTGCGAAAATACTATGGACTAGTCGAAGTTATACACAAGATTATGAAGACATCATATAGGGTCCAATTGCTCTTATGGATGCGGACTAACCTTGTTGTCCACGTCAGTAACTTGAAACGTTATTATTCCGACCAAGAAGACATCAAGCAAAAGCAGGTTGTATGACATCATGCAGAGAAGAAAAAATTGTTGGGTTTTATGTCCTAAAACTCATAGTTGGTAAATAAAAACATATTCTATAAAGTTATTATTGATGTTTATTTAGTAAAGATTGTTATTGAATAAAGTGAATTTTACAATCATTAATCTAAATCCAATAAACTAAGAATACTCTGGCTATAGTATGATTACTTGAAATATATGTAGAGACATAAAAGTGGATCAAGTTCAAGTATATAGTCAAAATAATTTATAGTACATGGATAAGGCTGAGTACCTTATCCTGGGGACACTATGGATGCGGCCCACTTTTATATATGATATAAAAGATGTGATCACTAAATTGTACATGTCGAGACATGTGAGTGGGGGCGTCCTATGCAATAAGTATTGCATAAGATCGGACTATGAAGAAAATCACTCTCACTTTATAATGTCGTTTACTGTTGAGACTAATTTTTTCATTTGAGGACCTAGGTAACTCGATCTTAATCCTCAGATAACTATGAACTCCTATTTATTTGGAATTATCCTTAGATTTGCATGGGTTTGAGTGGCCTGAGTTCGCCGACTCAATAAGCCTCCTATTTCAAGGGTAAGACTGGGTGAATAACTTGNGTCCACGTCAGTAACTTGAAACGTTATTATTCCGACCAAGAAGACATCAAGCAAAAGCAGGTTGTATGACATCATGCAGAGAAGAAAAAATTGTTGGGTTTTATGTCCTAAAACTCATAGTTGGTAAATAAAAACATATTCTATAAAGTTATTATTGATGTTTATTTAGTAAAGATTGTTATTGAATAAAGTGAATTTTACAATCATTAATCTAAATCCAATAAACTAAGAACACTCTGGCTATAGTATGATTACTTGAACTATATGTAGAGACATAAAAGTGGATCAAGTTCAAGTATATAGTCAAAATAATTTATAGTACATGGATAAGGCTGAGTACCTTATCCTGGGGACACTATGGATGCGGCCCACTTTTATATATGATATAAAAGATGTGATCACTAAATTGTACATGTCGAGACATGTGAGTGGGGGCGTCCTATGCAATAAGTATTGCATAAGATCGGACTATGAAGAAAATCACTCTCACTTTATAATGTCGTTTACTGTTGAGACTAATTTTTTCATTTGAGGACCTAGGTAACTCGATCTTAATCCTCAGATAACTATGAACTCCTATTTATTTGGAATTATCCTTAGATTTGCATGGGTTTGAGTGGCCTGAGTTCGCCGACTCAATAAGCCTCCTATTTCAAGGGTAAGACTGGGTGAATAACTTGGGACATAGGGTGCAAGATAGAATTCACTCCTACCCGCTTTTAGGGATAGTAGAGAGGTTGTTCCCTTAAGTACTGACTCCAAGTCTTTAACAAGGGGCCCCACCCTCTCATTGGCCCGAGAGGGATTCGGTTTGGTGGTTGGACCACAAACCAATTGTTCATTAGAGGATCAGTGGGACTTAAGGAACAAGAAATAACTTTAGGGGTAAAAACGGTAAATTGACTCAGCTCTAGTTACGAACAACCTGTGAAGGATCGACTTACCAATCATGGTTATATCAAATGGACAGAAAAATATCTATAGTGAGGGGAGTGCAACTACTAGTCTATAGTGGAGTGTTCTAGTAGTTAACGAATGTTGGTTAAAAGGTTAATGAGTTTAGCCGGTTAATCTCGGATCATTGGAGCCCATGATTTGTAGGTCCATTAGGTCCCCTTGCTAGTTCATATTGGACTAAATCTTAGAATAGTGCGGCGAGTGAGTTTGAAGTGTTCGAACTCAAATTAGGAAATATGCGCTAAATATATACGATATATTTAACCGCATTTTGATTTAATTACGAATTAAACAAAATAAGAGAATTTGAGATATTTAAATAAGATTTAAATAATTTTAATTATAAATATGGATTCATAATCCATATGTGCTTGAATTGATTGAGATTGGTNTAGAGACATAAAAGTGGATCAAGTTCAAGTATATAGTCAAAATAATTTATAGTACATGGATAAGGCTGAGTACCTTATCCTGGGGACACTATGGATGCGGCCCACTTTTATATATGATATAAAAGANTTGAGTTAGTGGAATATTGAGTGTCAATATATGGTTTAACAAACTCGCATGTTTGCCAAATAAACTCCACAAATTTGAGTGAAATTTTGAGTGTCAAAATTTGGTAATCTTAAATTTGCATGAACATGCAAATATGATTCTATAAATAGAGTGATGAAGGTACATGGAAAGACGGCTTGAAAAATTTTGAGAAATTCTCTCAAAATTCTCTCTTTTCATATATTAAATTCCTATCAAGTTCACTCACCAGATTCCACAATCCCGTTCTAAGGCCGGAGAATAGTAGGGAAGACACTAGTGGTGGTTCGAAACCAGTTCGTGAGGAAAAAGGAATTTGAACTACAAAAGGTTAGTATTTAAATTCATTAAGTTTTAATGCTTTTGAACATGCTAGTTAATTTACTATAATTGATGTACTTAGAGTGCCTAAGATCCAAACTGCTTCCGCATGTGTTATATTAACACCATAAAAAATTTCATGTGAAGAAAGTAGGAAAGACACCAACAGAGAAGACATGAAGAGTCAACGAACCGAGAAGTGATTTCCAACAGCTCCTAGTAGATTGGAAGAGACTCCTCATTCTGAGATCAGCTGGAAGCGCATCAAGAGACCTATAGTCAGCCTCATCCTACAACGCTGAGTTTATGAAGCGTTGGTTGATAGAGATATCAATAAATTGTGTGGGGACAGATGTCACGGTCATGATTGCCCAAGGCGTGTTGTCTAGGGTTGTATGTTGCATGTCTCAGCCATTTTTGTAAATAATTTGTTGTCCAAGGCGGCATGCTCATTCCAAACCCCTTTTACTTGCTTTCATGTTAGATAGGTCTTTACTATTATTGTTGTGCCATTACGGGGCGTATGACTAGTCATCAAAATCATATCTACACCCACCCGGACTAAAATTTCTCAAAATGTATTATAGGAGAATGTGACTAGTTGTCAATTCTTCCAACCCGGGTTATATGTTATCAAATCTATTGTTGTTGCTTATTCGTTTTTAGCTTATAATATTGCTTCGTCGAGCGGCTTCTCCCCCCTGATCTTTTCGTCTCACTGCTTCGCCCCTCGTATCCAACTATCACTTTGATCTCCTTTACCTTTACTGTCGGTAAGATATTCATTGCTTTGCTCCTTGCCCTATCTATTTGAAATTATTTTTAACGTACTTCCTTGCTCGAGTTTTCTAAAAAAATTCTTCCAAACGTGACTCGATCATACACTGCTATTGTCCATGCAGTCTAAATTTTCCACAGTTGACTTGTTCGTCAGATTAGAACAAATGTCGCAAAATCGTTGTCTCACTGCTGAAAGAGTGCGATTGTGACACTTGCCTTCCCTCCGGTTGTGGGTTGGATCTTCTGACTATTTACATGAGTTGGGCTTAGAACATGCGTGTAGGCTAAAAATGAAATGGTTGGATGCAGGTTGCGAATGAGGGTGGGGTCACGAAAGGTTTTTTTCTTTACCACACACGGACTTTAGGTTAGTGAGTCTCAAATTTTAGTTCTTAGGCACTCTTAGTACATCAATTATAATAAATTAGCTAGCATGTTCAAAAGCGTTAAAACTCAATGAGTTTGAATACTAACCTTTTGTAGTTTAAATTTCTTTCTTCTCACGAACCGGTTTTGAACCACCACTAGTGTCTTCCCTACTATTCTCCGACCTTAGAACGAGATTGTAGAATCCAGTGAGTGACTAAATTTGAAAGGAATTTAGTATATGTAAAGAGAGAGTTTTGAGAGAATTTCTCAAAGTTTCTCATGAATACTCTCCATGTACCTTGATCACTCTGTTTATTAAGGTTTGCATGTTCATGCAAATTTGAGATTACCAAATTTTGACACTCAAAATTTCACTCAAATTTGTTGGATTATGTGACAAGGGTTGCGAGTTTGAATTAACCAAATTTTGACACTCAAAATTCCACTCACATTTGTGAGGTTTATTTGGCAAACATGAAAGTTTGTTAAATCAAATTTTGACACTAAAAATTCCACCTAGATTTGTGGGATGATGTGGCAAACATGCAAGTTTGTTAAAGTATATATTAACATTCAATATTCCACTAACTAAAACATAGATTTTTCCACGATCGAAAGTCAATATTTCTCTATTTTAATTCAACAATTAATTTAAATAATTAATTTCAAATCAAAATAAAATAATATTAAATATTTAATTAAATAATTTAATTAATATTTAATGTTAAATCAAATGCCAATCTCAATCAATTCCAACCTATTGATTATGAATCTCTATTCATAATTAAAGTATTAAAATTATATTTAAATTTCTTTAATTCTCTCGTTTTGTTTAATTCGTAATTAAATCAAAATGCGGTTAAATTTATCGTATATATTTAGCGCATATTCCTTAATTTGAGTTCGAACACTTCAAACGCACTTTAGTTTCATGTTTTGTGTGTTCAAGATAAAGTATGATTGTATTAATGATATTGAACTTGAAATCTATAAGAAGTTAATGATCATAAATGAAATTCCTGTTTCACTGGAGGAGACCAACTTTAGTTAAGGTACTAGGAGTTCAAATTGGATTAGGAGTAGCGTGCGTGCTCATTTTATTCATGTTCTCCCCTTCCTCCCATTTCCTCCTCTTCCTCTATCACATTCTTTATTTCTCCTCCTATTTTTCAATCTCCAACTCATCCTTTCTTTATCCCTAACCAATGCGGATTTGAATAAAGAAGGAGAAAAAGAAAGAGAGTGAAGGAAGTCGGTTTGGATTTAGCTTTGGAACTAGACATCGATGAGTATGATCTAACGAACATCAATACAGGAAATTTAGTGACTTCGCTTTAGGCCAACTAGGTAAGTGGTGTTACTATTGCTTGATTGGATGAATTGTATGAAGGGAATGAACTCTTCGTCCACATAGCAGAAGCATTGGGAACCGTTTTGATTTATATTAAGAATTAAAAAAAAGAAATAAATAGATGAGTAAGAACTCTACCTTTGTAGAAACCCTAGGTTGCAGGACTCATTGCAACCATGCAAAAGCTTTTCAACATTACACGAGATCTTCCTTTCTATGACTCGAGCACAAGGTCATGGCTTGTGGGAGCCTCTTGAAAGAAAATCCCAAAAGAATTGAGAAAGAGTTTCGAGAATTCTCTGGAGATGTAATTTCATTCTCTAAAGAAAGTGGGAGAGATTGATGTGTCTTTGGCTCAACCCGAGGGTCCTATTTATAGGAACTCTCGGAGAATATTTGCCAAATAATATATTTGCATATTTAATATATTAGGATATTATACCTTATATAAATCATATTTAGATATTATAAGATATCCTAACATATATTTAATTAATTTGAATCTCATTCAAATTTTAAATATATTTTTATTTAATGTATCAAAATACATTAATTATTTATTTGTATCAAATACAATAAATATATTTTTTTTTTAATATATCTAATATATTAAATATTAATTTGAACCCTTCACATTAAATATATTTTCTCTATTTATTAAATATTAATTTGACATTTCAAATTAAATTTATTTTCTTCTTTATATTTAATATATCTAATATATTAAATATTAATTTGAACACTTCACATTTTCTTTCAAATAAATTGAACATTTTAGCGTTACTATGAGCTAGCAAGGGGACCTTATGAGATTATAAACTCCAATTATACAAAATTAATTAATTAAACTCTTTAATTAATCAATTTCCATTCATTAACTATAGATCACTCAACTATATGCCTAGAGTTGCACTCTTATGCACTGTAGGACAAGTAATGTCCATCGTTATAATCATTATAAGCAAGTCGATCCTTCACGAGTTGTTCATAATTACAGCTGGGTTAAAAGTCTGTTTTACCCCTGTAATTACATCTTTCACCTTAAGTACCACTGATTCTCTAACGAATAATTTGTCTATGATCCAATCATAAACCAAGTCCCTCTCGGGCCAATGAGAGGGTGGGGCCCCATTGTTCAAGTCCCGAAATCAGTACTTAAGAGAACAACTCATCTACCTTCCTTGTATGGAAAGGAGTGAATTTCATCTCATGATATTATGTTCCCAACTCCCTATCTGGTCAAGTCCCCAAAATAGTAGGCATATTGAATGGGCTAAAAGAGTCATTCTCATCCATGTAGATTAAAGGACAAGCCCTTACAGGTAGGAGTTCATAACTCACTCAGGATTAAGATCGAGTCACATATGATCATCATGTGAAATATTAATCTTCTCAATTGACGGATTTATAAAGAGAGATTAAATATTTCTTGGTCCAGTCTTATACAAACTCATTGTATAGGATACCCCCACTTACATGTCTACATATGAATGATTTGAATCAAATCATTTGTAACGATTACAAAGTGGGCCGTATCAATAGTGTTACCAGGATAAGGCACCCAACCTTATCCATATACTATAGACTATTTAGGTTATTACTTCAACACAANTTGAACATTTTAGCGTTACTATGAGCTAGCAAGGGGACCTTATGAGATTATAAACTCCAATTATACAAAATTAATTAATTAAACTCTTTAATTAATCAATTTCCATTCATTAACTATAGATCACTCAACTATATGCCTAGAGTTGCACTCTTATGCACTGTAGGACAAGTAATGTCCATCGTTATAATCATTATAAGCAAGTCGATCCTTCACGAGTTGTTCATAATTACAGCTGGGTTAAAAGTCTGTTTTACCCCTGTAATTACATCTTTCACCTTAAGTACCACTGATTCTCTAACGAATAATTTGTCTATGATCCAATCATAAACCAAGTCCCTCTCGGGCCAATGAGAGGGTGGGGCCCCATTGTTCAAGTCCCGAAATCAGTACTTAAGAGAACAACTCATCTACCTTCCTTGTATGGAAAGGAGTGAATTTCATCTCATGATATTATGTTCCCAACTCCCTATCTGGTCAAGTCCCCAAAATAGTAGGCATATTGAATGGGCTAAAAGAGTCATTCTCATCCATGTAGATTAAAGGACAAGCCCTTACAGGTAGGAGTTCATAACTCACTCAGGATTAAGATCGAGTCACATATGATCATCATGTGAAATATTAATCTTCTCAATTGACGGATTTATAAAGAGAGATTAAATATTTCTTGGTCCAGTCTTATACAAACTCATTGTATAGGATACCCCCACTTACATGTCTACATATGAATGATTTGGATCAAATCATTTGTAACGATTACAAAGTGGGCCGTATCAATAGTGTTACCAGGATAAGGCACCCAACCTTATCCATATACTATAGACTATTTAGGTTATTACTTCAACACAATCCTCTTGTATGTCAACCACATACTGTTCAAGATTACATTAATAACCTTGGATTTTCATACCATGGATAACAATTAAATTACAAATAAAATAATATAAATTATTGTTACAAACTAAATAATTAATTACGAGGCTTTAGGGCATAAATCCCAACATTGTATGTGGTACTAACAATGCATGCTTCNATCACTCAACTATATGCCTAGAGTTGCACTCTTATGCACTGTAGGACAAGTAATGTCCATCGTTATAATCATTATAAGCAAGTCGATCCTTCACGAGTTGTTCATAATTACAGCTGGGTTAAAAGTCTGTTTTACCCCTGTAATTACATCTTTCACCTTAAGTACCACTGATTCTCTAACGAATAATTTGTCTATGATCCAATCATAAACCAAGTCCCTCTCGGGCCAATGAGAGGGTGGGGCCCCATTGTTCAAGTCCCGAAATCAGTACTTAAGAGAACAACTCATCTACCTTCCTTGTATGGAAAGGAGTGAATTTCATCTCATGATATTATGTTCCCAACTCCCTATCTGGTCAAGTCCCCAAAATAGTAGGCATATTGAATGGGCTAAAAGAGTCATTCTCATCCATGTAGATTAAAGGACAAGCCCTTACAGGTAGGAGTTCATAACTCACTCAGGATTAAGATCGAGTCACATATGATCATCATGTGAAATATTAATCTTCTCAATTGACGGATTTATAAAGAGAGATTAAATATTTCTTGGTCCAGTCTTATACAAACTCATTGTATAGGATACCCCCACTTACATGTCTACATATGAATGATTTGGATCAAATCATTTGTAACGATTACAAAGTGGGCCGTATCAATAGTGTTACCAGGATAAGGCACCCAACCTTATCCATATACTATAGACTATTTAGGTTATTACTTCAACACAATCCTCTTGTATGTCAACCACATACTGTTCAAGATTACATTAATAACCTTGGATTTTCATACCATGGATAACAATTAAATTACAAATAAAATAATATAAATTATTGTTACAAACTAAATAATTAATTACGAGGCTTTAGGGCATAAATCCCAACATTGTATGTGGTACTAACAATGCATGCTTCGTAGCCCCTCCACGTGTCGTACTTTGTGAGTGTTTGACATGTATTATGCTATGTTATGCTTTAATGCCAGTTCAAATGAGGATTAATTTCTCAATTTTTTCATTTTGATCCATCTTTCCTAATTATGTTATGTATTATGTTTGTAGAGTTTTGTGAAGAAATTGGATTTGAATTGGGTAAGGAACAACAATTATTTCTTCTTATGACTAATTATAAATTAAGAGACCAATATCTCTGTAAAAATACATTAAACTCTAAATCTTATTTTAATTTTAGAGAATTTTCTTATTTTATATTAATTTACTTTTTATTTGTAATTTTACCACATTTTTTATTTTATATTAATTTACTTTTATTTTTATTTATTTTCACTCTCAAATTTGGTTTCTATTTGAGTTTATTTTTATTTGTAATTTTACAACATTTTCTTATTTTATATTAATTTACTTTTATTTTTATTTATTTTCACTTTCAAATTTAGTTTCTATTTGAGTTTTGAACCCTCCAAATTTAGGTGGTGATAGATTGATTTGAGAGCGGTCAGATTTTAGATTATATAGATTTTTTCTTAGAATAAAAAGTCGTATACCTTTATGACTCAGTTCGATGAAACGTTTCGCCACGATCAAGTAAGCAATCTAACTCTATTTCGAAGTATATGATATGTTGTAAAACTTGTATGAATTTATTGTATGTTTTGAGTTTCGTGGTACTTATAAAATGTCCTTGGACATTAAAGAGTGAATGTTAACCATATAAGACAATACTGGATCAAAGTTAGAGTGTCTAGATATGGTGAGGACGAAAACTCATATCAATAGATTTTAGGCCTTCTAAAACTCCATTCGCAGCCATCATCTTCATTTATTTGACGCTCATTTGTGCAAGTTTATACACCCTACAGTGCAGTATAGGGTACCAGATTTTGTGTCGTGCTACCACCATGACACCCTTCACAATCTTCCCCAAACTCTTTCCAAACTCGGCTGCATAACATGTGCTATCCAACTAACCAATAGAGATCAGATTCTTGTTGAGATCAGGAATATATTTGTCATCGTATAACCTCCACCTATTTCTTGCTATAATTTGTATGGAGACATCTCTCTTCCCTTCAATCTTCAACGTTTTCTTGTCGGCAAGATACACCTTCCCAAAATTTCCTTATTTGAAATTTTGAAACAATTCCTTACTTCAAGACAAATGAAACAATGCAACTGAATCTAAAATCCATAATTCAATTGAGCTATTCATGCTAAGAATTAGAGCATCCTCGGTATCTTCTGCTGAATATATAGAATCATTGTCATCTTCAAATTTGTGATTTTGCTTTTCTTAAATTTTGTACAATCTGTCCGAAAGTGTCATTTTTCTCCACAATTTCAACACTTTACGTTTGGTTTGTTTGGAGATTTTTCTCGATTCCTTTATCTTGATCGCTCATGTTTGTTTGGGCTCTTTGATTTATTATTTTTTTTTCTTCGATCAACACTGAGAGTATTGCGAGATGAATCTCCAATTTTCCATTTGGGAATACGTTCACTGACATCTCAAATTTCATCAAACTTCAGTTTATCAGATGCTCGTGAATTGTTGATTGTAGCAACAACAGTATACCACGACTAGGGTAAAGATGACATCCAAATCAATGCTTTAATTTCATTTTTGAACCTAATGTCCACCGAGTTCAATTGACTAACAATCACATTGAACTAATTTATATGATCGGTAACAAATCTACCTTTAGAAATTTGTAGATTGAACAACCTCTGCATCAAATACACCTTGTTCATAGCCGCGAATTTTCGTACATATTTGACAACACCTTGAATAGGCCCGATGTCGTCTTCTCTTTGATGATGTTGAACGTCATGTTTCTAGACAGCGTCAACCCGATCAACCCTAAGGTGTGACGATCCTTGAGCTTCCACTCCTCCATGATCATGGTATCCGGCTTCACCCCCCAAAAGGGTTTCTAAAGATCTTTCTGGTACATATAATCTTCAATCTGCATTTTCTAGAAACTGATATCGAATCCATCAAACTTTTCAATTCTTGTCTTTGAACTTTCCATCTTCAAAGATCGTGGTGAATCTCGCCTTGCTCTGATACCACTTATTAGGATCACACAACAACGCACACACTCGATCTAAATGAAAACAAAGAACATGATAGAGAAAATGTAAGGAGATATATTGACTAAAATTTTTGTATTAATGACTTCAAGATATGCAGAGAAAGTGTATGAAGAATGAGAAATGTACATTTTGAAAGCACTGACTAATGGGTATATATATGATCTCAGTTTATTATATATATAGCTTTAACTGATATAACCGCCTGCTATTATAAATATTTAGTATATATATATCTCTACATATTTTTACTACAAATAATTAGCCTCCGTATCCAATATTCTAGAGCTCAAATAGTTAGTTTTTCTATGAGAGTTTAAAGAAAAATAAGCAAATGGAGGCTCGAAACATTGGAACCCATCAGTTTACTTTCTGTAAACATTTTAAGTTTCAAATTTAGAACTTTGAGTCCAAAATTCTTCGTCTAGAGATTGATTCGTTTAATGGGTCTTATACAATTAGTGTAGGGTAAGTTAAGGAACACAGTTGAAGAAGATTATCATCAGCTTATCGTCTACGGCTACTAAGAAACTTCTTACACAGCTTCGGGATGATTCTACCATCAAGGATCTTGGCATTTTGAGTTATTTTCATCAGCTTATCATCTACGGCTACTAAGAAACTTCTTACACAGCTTCGGGATGATTCTATCATCAAGGATCTTGGCATTTTGAGTTATTTTCTTGAGATTGAGGTCTAAGATTTATTGTCGATAACTAATATGCTCACCTCCAAAGGTGTGCACACACCTATACTTCCTAGTGAGAAGTTGTTATTGGATGGTGATGAAAATCTCTCACATGGATACTACTCGCTATCGGAGTGTCGTTGGTGCTCTCCAACATTTGTCTCTAACACTTCCTGATATATCCTTCTGTCCTCCGGACTTCTGTACATTAGGAGGTGGTCAAACTAATTCTACTAATTCTCCGTTATCTACATGGACTATTGATATGGGCTTGCAGCACTGATTTGTTGAGTGCCTTCTTTCTCGGATCTGTGCTGATTGGGCCGGGAATCCTGATGACCATCGACGTAGTGGAGGCTATGCAATCTTATCTCGGATCTGTGCTGATTGGGCCGGGAATCCTGATGACCATCGACGTAGTGGAGGCTATGCAATCTTATCTCGACAGTTTCTTGCAAGGCGCAATCTTATGCCACTACCGAATTATTTTGGATCAAAGTCCCTCTTGTGTGAGTTTGAAATCTAACAGCACCAATTATTTTGGATCAAAGTCCCTCTTGTGTGAGTTTGAAATCTAACAGCACCAATCCCTCTTGTGTGAGTTTGAAATATAACAGCACCAATTATTTTGGATCCAATTCTTGCCTTGTGTGAGTTTGAAATCTACCAGCACAAGTCTTTGAAGATGAAGACCAAATTCTAGCTAGCTAATTTTCAAGGCATGTAATATTCAATTGTTCTAATATTCTAGGGTTATTAAAATAAACCAACAAACTACTTAATTTGATATAATTATGGGGGCATTCCATGAATTGAACTCAAGACCTCTTGCAACCGAAGCGAAAATCTACCACTAGAACAAATGCCCTTGTAGTGGATCAATCATTTTTAGTTGTTAGTCCATGTGTTTTGTGTGCCTCAAGATTTGAAATTTATCCACGTGTTTTTTTGTGCTTTAGAACCTACCATTATTGTCATGTTAATTTCACATCCATCACATAATAGAATTGGTTCTTCAAATCAATTAGATGTACTTCCATTAATATTATTAAGAAATATTGACATAAATAAAGTTCATATCCTACCATTCTTACCTTGTACCTTTGAGATTATGAATGACCCAGCTCCTAGCTCAAATTATTTTGGTTGAAGTTGCATTACCATTAAAGCATATGGATTCCTTTGGGATAGATATTGAAACAATACATTTGAATTTTAAGTAAAATTTCACCACAAACTATGTTTTTGAAAACGACTTTTTTTTTTTAATTTTTTTTTTTTATTTTAGTTTTCAAAACTTAGATTCATATGTAGTGGCTAATTTTCAAAACTACTTCTTTGCTACCATTTAACAATATTTGTTTTGTAAAATGGGATTAACTTCTTTTAAGTTTATGTAGTTTCTTTTTATTACTATGTTTACTTCTATCTCTTAAAGTAACTTTTTGTTTCTCAATTGTCTCCTTTCACCTGTTTATGCAATGTTTTGATCAGATCTGCCTTGCTTTTGGTTGCACAAAAATAATCGATAAACATCTTCAAAAGGAGAACAATGAGTGGAACTATGAATCGTTCTAAAGGAGAACGGTACTATGAATTAATCTATCATATGTCATCTCTACAAATGGCAAACATTCGTCTCAAGACTTAATATTCTTAGAAATAATAGGCAGATTAAATCCATAAACATCAGAAGGAGAACAACCGCATCCCTGTACCAATCGCATGCAAAGAGAGCACTCTACCATCTTAGCTACATCCCCACAATTCCTAAGTAACAAAACCCAAAACTGCCTATCATCAATAATAGTGAAAATGAAAAAATATTTCTGCTCATTATGTCAAAAAATAAGGTAAAATTGAATAGAAATAAATTTTAATAACCAATAGTTTCTTTAGGAGATGCACTCTACCATCTTAGCTACATAACAAAATCCAAAACTTCGGGTCATCAATAATAGTGAAAATGAAATAATATTTCTACATAACAAAATCCAAAACAACCCGTCATCAATAATAGTGAAAATGAAATAATATTTCTGCTCATTATGTCAAAAAACTACCCGTCATCAATAATAGTGAAAATGAAATAATATTTATGCTCATTATGTCGAAAATAAAGAAAAATTGAATAGAAATAAAATATTAATAACGAATAGTCTCTTTAAGAGATGCAGGGTATCAATCCCCGCACCTCTCACATTCTAAGCGAGCTCTCTACCATATGAGCTATATCCCAATGATTATCAATCTCCGCACCTCTCACATGCTAAGCGAGCGCTCTACCATATGAGCTATATCTCAATGATTCTTACATCACAAAATCCTAAACGTCTGGTCATCAATGTGAAAAATAAAAAACTATCTTTGTTCATTATGTCATAAAAAAGAAAATATTGAGAAGAAATAATACATTGTGTCATAAATAAGAAAATATTGAAAAGAAATAATACATTTAATAATCGATAGTCTTTCTTTGGAAACGGGGCGGGGTATCAATCCCCATACCTCTCACATACAAAGAGCGCTCTATTATTTAAGTTACATCCCCACAATTCTTGCATCACAAGACCCTAAATTTTCCTCAACTACCTGTCATCAATCATAGCGAAAATGAAATCGTCATTAATAATAGTGAAAAATGAAAAACTATCTTTGTTCATTATGTCATAAATAAGAAAATATTGAAAAGAAATAATATATTTAGTAATCAATTCATTTGGAGAAGCAAGGTACCGAGAAATAATATATTTAATAATCAATTCATTTGGAGAAGCAAGGTACCGATCCCGTACTTCCCACGTAGGAAGCTAAAAATGAAAAACTATCTTTGTTCATTATGTCATAAATAAGAAAATATTGAAAAGAAATAATATATTTAGTAATCAATTCATTTGGAGAAGCAAGGTACCGATCCCGTACTTCCCACGTAGGAAGCTCTACCATCTGAGCTACATCCCCACGATTCGTACATTAGAAAACCCTAAACTTCCCGTCATTAATAATTGTGTCGATTCCCGTACAACTAAGATTAATAATTGATAGTTTACCTTTGGAGATGCAGGGTAGCGATCCCCAGACCTCTCACATGCAAAGCAAGTGCTCTACCATTTAAGCTACATCCCTACAATTCTTACATCACAAAACCTTTAAACTTCCCATCATCAATAATGGTGAAAATGAAAAAATATCTCTGCTCATTATGTCATAAATAATGAAAGATTGAATAGAAATAAAATATTAATAACAAATAATTACTTTTGGAGATAGGGGTACATCCGAACAATTCTTACATGACAAAATCCTATACGTCCCATCATCAACAATAGTGAAAAATGAAAACTATCCGTACTCATTATGTCATAAATAAGAAATTTGAAAAAGAAAAAGAAATAGAATATTTGGTAATAGGATTCCTTTGGAGATGCAGGGTGTCGATCCCCGTACTTTTCACATGCGAAGCGAGCGCTCTACCATCTGAGCTACATCCCACAATTCTTACATCACATCCCCACAATTCTTACATCATAAAATCCTAAATCTACCATCACCAATAATAATGAAAATAAAAACATATCTATGCTCCATTATGTCATAAATAAGAAATGATTGAATAGAAATAAAATCAACTGAGCTACATTCTCTGCATGCAAAGTGATCGCTCTACCATCTGAGCTACATCCCCACCATTCTTACATCACAAAACTTTAAATTCATCATTATGTCATAAATAAGGAAATATCGAATAAAAATATTAATAACAAATAGTTTCTTCTAAAAATGCAAATGCAAAATATCGATCTCGTACCTCTCACATGCTAAGCAAACACTCTACCATCTAAGCTACATCCCTACAATTTTTATATTACATACCATCTAAGCTACATCCCTACAATTCTTATATTACATAACTCTAAATTTTCTGTCAGCAATAATAGTGAAAAATGAAGAAATATCGCTACCCATCATGAATAAGGAAAAATGGAATAGAAATAAAATATTAATAAATTCAAACAAATAGATTCTTTTGGATTTAAGAGGTATTGATCCCTATACCTCTCACATGCTAAGCGAGCACTTTACCATCTAAGCTACATCCCCACATTTTTTATATCACAAAACCCTAAATGTCTCGTCATCAATAATAGTAAAAATGAAAAACTGTCTCTGCAAATTATGTCATAAATAAAAAGAAATTGAAAAAAATAATATATTTAATAATTGATAGTTATCCAGATGCGGGTACTAGTCCCCAAAGCTACATCCCTATGATTATGTCATAAATAAGGAAAAATTGAAGAGAAATAAATTATTAATTAAAAATAGTTTATTTTGGAGATGTGTGGTATCGAAACCCATGCCTTCCGCATGCTAAGAGAGCGCTCTACCATCTAAGCTATATCCCCACATTATTTGCACCACAAAATCCTAAATTTTCCGTCATCAATAATACTGAAAATGAAGAAATATTGCTACTCAGCATGTAATGATTAAGGAAAAATTGAAATGTCGTCTTCTCTTTGATGATGTTGAACATCATGTTTTTCGACAGCGTCAACCAGATCAACCTTAAGACGTGACGATCCTTGAGCTTCCACTCCTCCGTGGTTATGGTATCCGGCTTCACCCCCGAAAGAGGTTTATGAAGATCTTTCTAGTACATATAATCTTCAATCTGCATATTCTAAAAACTGATATGGAATCCATCAAACATTTCAATTCCAGTCTTTGAACATTTCATCTTCACAGATCATGGTGAATCTCGTCTCGCTATGATACCAGTTATTAGGATCACACAACAACACACACTCGATCTAAATGAACACAAAAAATATGATAGAGAAAATGTAAGGAGAAATATTGACTAAAGGTTTTGTATTAATGACTTCAGGTAAGCAAATAGAGGATATGAAGGATGAGAAATATACATTTTGAAAAAATTGAGGTAAATATATGATTTCAGTTTATTATATATATATAGCTTTAATAGATATAACCGCCTACTATATAAAAATATTTAGTATATATGTAACGACCCGGGAAAGAAAGAAATATATATATATATATATATATATATATAATAATAATAATAATAATAATAATAATAATAAATATATAAATAAATAAACGAAAAAAAAAAAAAACTCAGTCCCCGGAAAACCCGCGAGTTTTCCGGCGACCGTCGAGTTTCGCGGAACCCACGCGAAACGACGGCCACAGCACGCCCACCCTCAGCCCACGACACCCAGCATCTTCAGAACACCTGCAAAGGGAGAAAAGAGAGAATTTCGAGAGAGAGAGAGAGAGAGAGAGATTTCGGACAAACGTCGGCGAGTGTCCAGTTTCTCCGACGAGCCCTCAAACCACCCTCAAACCGACACCAAACGACCTGTTACCACCATAAGAGGGATCCCTAACGAAAGCACAATAACTCAGGGTGCGTTTTGTGTTATTTCGTAAGCGTCGTCGTCGGTAACCGAGGTCGGAAAATTAGGTTTCTTAATCCATTCTTAGATCTGTGGCTTTTAGGAGCTTTTAGGCCGCAAAACTCCCAGAAAGGAAAGAAGGACGACGAACAAAGAGGAAAAGGGAAGGAAGAGGACCGAAATCGGCAACGGAAACGCCGCGGGAAGGAGAGAGAAAGCTCGCCGGAAAATCGGCCAAAGTCGGGTAAGGAAGACGAGATCCACGGATCCGGGTCAACCCGAACCCAGAACCCGGGAGAGCCAGCCCGTTCCTCCCTTGGCCTCTGCCTTCGGCCCAGCCCAACTACAGCGGCCCAAACCTCAAACCGGCCCAGAAGCTACGGTTCAGTTGAACCAACCCAGACTAGACCCACGGTCCAATTGAGCCGGCCTGCAAACCAAACACTTGCGGCCCAGCCCAGTAAGCCGAGGCCCAACGTTTAGCCTTGGCCCAGTAGCCTTCCACAGCCCGCGACCCGAACCACGACCCGAACCGGACTGCGACCCGCGCTTCGACCCGACACTACCGCCCGACGTGGCTTTCTCTGCTGCTGCCACGTGTCACACAGCGGCGCGGCAGTCCTCGGCTCGGCTCGGCGCAAACGGCTCGGGCTCCCTCCGGTGACGCTCCGGCGGCTCCTCCGGCGGCTCCAGCGGCTGTTCGGCTCGGCTCACCTGTTTTCAGCCCGGTTTCCACTGTTTCGACCCTCCCGGATCTGTTTTCGGCCCCGATTAAGGTATCCGAGGCCGTTTTAGAGCCGTATTTCACATTTATTAAATTAGGTAAATTAATTGTGAAATACTAACGGAAAGTGGTGAACGGTGTGATAGGAAACAAACCCCAGCGAAGTAGGAAGCAGCTCTCACGGAACGGGAGCTTACGTTTAGCTATTTAGGGAGTACTTCGGCCGAGGCCAACCAAGTAAGTGGCCTTACTATAGGATAGGCTATATAAATTGTATGATGCTTGATGATATGTGCCAGTTTATACATATTTTGTTGAGTGACGCTTAATATGTTTGACGCACGTTGTGGCATTATGATGAGCATGATGATTGCATGATTTTTACCTTAATATGATGATGTTTTCCATATTGAGCATGCTAGATGATGATGAGTGCCATATTGCATCATGTCGTTAGATCGACGTAGGACACAACCCTAAGAGCATGAAAATGATATTAATATAAATATCCACGATATGCGTTACCTAGAGTAACAAAGAGATGAGACTAGAGGGTTGTGTCAGAAGAGACATTACGATGGATTTAGAGGGACCTCATGCATTTTGTATGTTCATAAGCATAGGGCTACTTCCCCTAGAGATGATGAGTGCGGACGCGCACCTTATGATGAGCGCGAATGCGCACAGGTGCGAAAGCACACAGATGAGGGTGTTCATGAGGCGCATGACACTATGGGGTTCCGCTGACCTCCGGACGTCGCTACAGATTAGCTTGACCAGAGGGTCCAGGGGGTGTGCGAGCATCCTGGGGACTCACACTCGCACGTGTGAGTCGTGTGTAGGGAAGTACTACACATCCAATTTGTCCGAGACTGGAGGCCACCCCTAAGATGATTAGAGATAGGTCCCTATTCATGATTGCATGTGTTTGCATTAGCATGACCCCTATAGTGGGGCCACTTACTGAGTATTTCTAGGCCGTGTGCCATATTATTNTAATAATAATAATAATAATAATAATAATAATAAATATATAAATAAATAAACGAAAAAAAAAAAAAACTCAGTCCCNGCTCCCATGTAGGGTTGACGGTGACATCGTGATCAGAGACTGTGGCGCGTGCATAGGATAGTTGTATATTTAATTCCTAGTTTTGGTTAGGATAGAACGTTTGCATTTCATTCATTTATATTAATTAATTTGTAATCGTTTTATTTTATCTTTTTGAACTCCAGCACGATGTTTGAAACACGTAAGTCCGGCAGTGTTTTCCAGTGTTTTAATGTATTCTAAAGTTTTAATTTTTTCCTCTAATAAAGATGAGCATGCTTAGATTTTTTATTCTGCATTAGAGATGAGCATGAGACGTTAGTGACGACTCTAGATATGTGAAAATTTAGGGTAGTTACAATATATATATGTATCAGATTTTTATTATAAATAATCAGCCTACTCTAAATAGTTAGACTCTATATCTAACTTTTATAAGCTGAGTTTTTCTAGGAGTTTGAAGAAAAATAATCAAAATGGAGGGTCTCAATTTCTTTATGCAACTTTTAGCCAAGAATTCTGAAAATCCCAAAATTATTCATCCACAATGAATCTCATCCTTTTAAATCAACTTGTACAACTTTATGGCTATGAGAAGAACAACTTTGGTTAAGAAATCAAAAGGTAAAAGATGTTGGAACGTTGGAACCCATCAGTTTACTTTCGGTAAACGTTTTAAGTTTGAAATTTAGAAAGTCTGGTCCAAAATTCTTCGTTTATTGATTGATTTAATGGGTCTTATACAATTAACTGCAGGGTAAGTTAAGGAACCCAATTGAAGAAGAAATCAAGAGGAGATGAGCTTTGAATCATTCAAACTAGAAGCATCTTGGAATTAATTTTCTTGGTAAGTTTATTATCATGCTGGAGACTTGGTAAGTTACATGCCTAATAGTAACGGAGTCTAACCCAACTTGGTAAATTTTCTTGGTAAGTTACATGCTTAGTAGTAACGGAGTCTAACCCGACGATCATTCAAGCAAACATCCACCAACCAAGAGTGGTGAAAATGATGCTGCCATTGTTGTATTTATAAAGGGAAGCTCGAGTGAACCAACCCACTACATGAACACAACAACACAAAACAGGAAGGTCAGATAATGGGTTTATTTTCACCCGGAGAGATAAATCAAAGATTAGTTTTAAATTTGGATAGGTATGTCAATTGAAAGTGAGAAACACAAAATGATATTAAGAGCAAACATTCTCTTCCGAGAGGAGTGAATTGGGTCACTCTTGGTTATCAAACTCGAGACCTCTTACACCCAAAGAAAGAATCATACCACTAAACCTAAGTTGTATTTCATTTATTTTCTTTTATTATTATATCTTTTAGATCTAGACAGCCGTAAGAGTTTGATTAATTCTGAAATTATTTACCGGTTTGCGATATTAAGAGCATTATCATTATAGTTTTAATTGCCTCAATTTTTGTTTTTCTTCTCTTTTTTCATGGTTTCTTAAGATGACAATGGTAAGTATAAATGCCCATACTAAAAAAAAGATTAAGACATAGGGGCATTTCAAAAGTTGAACTCAAGAACTCTTGCACATCAAAATCATATCTACACCAACCCATACTAAAATTTTCCAAAATGTATTATACGAGAATGTGACTAGTTGTCAATTCTTCCTACCCAGGTTATATGCTATCAAATACATTGTTGTTACTTATTTGCTTTTAGCTTATAATATTGCTTTATTTGAAATTACTTTTAACGTATTTTTAGCTTATAATATTGCTTTATTTGAAATTACTTTTAACGTATTTCCTTCTTCCTTGTACGAATCACTGAAAATTTTAGGCTAGTGAGTCTCAAATTTTATTTCAAACGCACCCAAAATTGAACCTACTAGTTCCTTCTTCCTTGCACAACTCAATGAAAATTTTGGTGCCCTTCTCACTCCTATTATCCGTTCCACTTCTTCTCGCTCTTTGAAACTTCTTTAAATGTTATTGTTCACTAGTTATTTGGGCACATCTTCCTTAAAAGGATTGTGATGACAGATGACCTAGGTAAAACTACTATTGGGACATTAGTGCAATAGAGAATTTGTGCTCCTTTCTTGAAGCCTTCCGCGGACAACCTAACAAAGAGCTCCTAGAAAAAATATCATAGAACAATTTGTGTAATGCCTTTGAAGTTAGGGTCGAGGCTCTATCTATCTCCCAAGAATATGGTAGTAATACCCTCATCTTCTTTTACAAAACTTTCTCAAGTCCTCCTAGAATGATTTGAAAGTGATAGCCCACGTGGGATGATTTGAAAGTAGTACCCTCATCTTCTTTTATAAGACTACCTTAAAGCCTTCCTGGAATGATTTTACCATGTTGATTCTTAGAAAAGAGAAGCCAGTCTTGATGTCATTAATGTCAAGAAAGGAGATGATTTTATTAATTCTTAAACAAGAGTCTTGATGTTATCAATGTCCGGAAAGGAGAGGAATCCTCATCATACATACACAGATTTGTTTGTTTATTGTTGTTGTTTCCTCCCTTCATCATACATACACAGATTTGTTTGTTTATTGTTGTTGTTTCCTCCCTTCATCATACATACACAGATTTGTTTGTTTATTGTTGTTGTTTCCTCCCTTCATCATACATACACAGATTTGTTTGTTTATTGTTGTTGTTTCCTCCCTTCATCATACATACACAGATTTGTTTGTTTATTGTTGTTGTTTCCTCCCTTCATCATACATACACAGATTTGTTTGTTTATTGTTGTTGTTTCCTCCCTTCATCATACATACACAGATTTGTTTGTTTATTGTTGTTGTTTGCTCCCTTCATCATACATACACAGATTTGTTTGTTTATTGTTGTTGTTTGCTCCCTTCATCATGCTCCCTTCATCATACACAGATTTTTGTTGTTTGCTCCCTTCATCATACATACACAGATTTGTTTGTTTATTCTTGTTGTTTGCTCCCTTCAATTAACATGTTTTTTTTTTCAAATATCCATGTGAATTATTTCTTGGTTCAATGTTTAAAAAAAACACCTTTCGAATCTTATTATTTTGCATGCTTCAAGCTTCAATTTGATATAATTGTTGAGGGCATTTCGAGAACCGAACGGAAGACCTCTCACATCTTAAGCAAGAATCATACCACTAGACCAAATGCCCTTGTAGTGGATCTATCATTTTTAGTTGCTAGTCCATATATTTTATGTATTTGAAATTTATCCACATATTTTTATGCTTTAGAATCATGTTAACTTCGCCTTTAGATTCTTTAGAACCTTTATGAATGACACAACTGAAATTATTTTGGTTGATAAGCTAACTTACACTCCCTACATTCCATAATCTAAGTTGATAAGCTAAAATACATTACCCTACCTTCTATAATCTCATGTATTTGCTGAAACCACCATACCTAAATGAAGTTCTCTATTTGTAATCATTTACATAATTAAATAAAGGATTGGGGAATAACAATAAATGAAAAGATGCTACAATAAAAGGCAAATATGATACCTACAGTAAGTCGTAACAGAAGACAAATATCTTATAATAAAAGATCAAATATGATATATATAATAAACGATAATGTATGACTAAATATTCTTAACATAAAGAAAGACTTCTTACCTCACGAATCATTAGTATGTAATCATAAGGAAGAGTGTTTGAAGCATCACGCTGTCGCTGCATGGCTAATCCATTGCAAACATGCTCAGAAGGTTTCTCTCAATTTTCGCAAAACTTACATTAATCTTTGAAGATTCAATTTAGCTAGTTTTCATAACACTACATTGTCCTTAGCCACCAAGATTCTATCCAATTCGCGCTTTTCACAACTCAAGTTTTCATATTTCTTTTCTAATTTTTTTTGTCAACTTTGTTGCCCAACAATTGGTGTATTCCCCATTGACCTTATTATGATAATATTTGTACAATTATGAACTCAAATATTTAGAAACATCATCTTTCTAATATATTATACTACTTTTTCTATTTTGTAATGTGTCTCTAGTAGCAAACGTGTCATTTCATACAAATAACAATCATGAAAATGCTAGATATAAAAACATATTCGATTTGAAAGATACTTTACTTTTACTTTCTTTAAGGCATCCCATATATACTTTTCCACTACTTGGTATAGTAGGGCCATTCTGAATAGAGTCTAAAGAACATAATTCTACCACTAAAAATACTTTTCTTTTCTTTGGAGTTCATTTATTTGCAGTTATGCGGTTAAGTTTTTCAACTATTGTTTTTACAACACACAAAACCATTTGATAGAATTTGAGGGGCATTCTGATTATTGAATTCGGAACCTTTTACACTCGAAGTGAAAATCATACTATTAGACCAAATGT
Organism: Cucurbita pepo subsp. pepo; assembly: GCF_002806865.2. Lineage (NCBI taxonomy): Eukaryota > Viridiplantae > Streptophyta > Magnoliopsida > Cucurbitales > Cucurbitaceae > Cucurbita > Cucurbita pepo. The sequence continues at coordinate 6,211,882 of NC_036640.1, forward strand.
CCTTCTTGCTGATCTATTATTTTTCGTTGCTAGTCCATGTGCTTTATGCATTTCAAGGTTTGAAATTTATCAACGTGTTTTCAAAACTTGTTCTCAAATCATTTGGATGTATTTCAATTAATATTGTTAAGAAATATTGACATAAACAAAGTCTAATATTATGTTAAGTTTATTTAAGTTGTAATATATGATCGGGCTAAATTGTCTTGAAATGCCGTTTAATAGAGATACAATTATTGGTTCTTGCTTGATATATGTCTTGATACTAAATTAGGATTTTCCTTATAAACAAAAAGATTTTTGATAGGATCCATATGCATCCACATTTAAAAATTAGTTTTTGAAAATTAGTTTTAGGACGCTGTGAAAGGGAGTGGTGATGTCATACCTCGAAAGGAAGAGACTCATAGAATGGTAGAGGCAAATATAGCTTTTGCAAATTTTGGTTAATCCATGATCAAGTTCTATGTAGACACATAGGCCCCATGGATCCATACATCTCAATCGGAAAAGAATAAATAGAAAAAAAAATTGGAATTGATCAATTATTTCTTGAAACAAACGAAAACAAAAATGAAAGACAACATAAATCATGTATCAACTAAGTCAAGCCCACTCAAGAATTTGATTAAGAATAACAAAGAAGAATCTCTAATCAAAATACTAAACTTAGGGTAATAATTTTGAACTAATTGAAAAAATTGATAAGGAAGATTTTAATTATCTCACAATAAATTAACAAAACAACACATTGAACAATAAAAAAAATAATTTTATAGGATTGGAGGAGAACCAACTAAAAAATACTAAGTTGATGGATCATACCAATCAGATCATTTCTTTTAAATTTGAATGAAAATGAAAATTCTAAAAAAAAAAAAAAAAAAAAAAAAAAAAAAAAAA
>NC_036640.1:6212913-6253485 GCF_002806865.2 Cucurbita pepo subsp. pepo
AAAAAAAAAAAAAAAAAAAAAAAAAAAAAAAAAAAAAAAAAAAAAAAAAAAAAAAAAAAAAAAAAAAAAAAAAAAAAAACTAATTGAAAAGAAAAAAAAGATCTCCTCTACGGCCAGCCAAGAAAAATATTCTTGAATGAGTGAGGATACACATGTGAAATACAATAGAAAGAAAAAACAATATAAGAAATAGAAATGATATCTATAGAAATATATAATTTTACAAATGAGAGGGAGAATTTATCGCTGTGGTATTTTGCATTTCCACGAGTGTGATCTAGCACGAAAAACAAATCATCAAGTTTTAGATAAAAGTATCAAACATCTTGATAGATATAAAATTAAATTCAAGTAGTCCAATTATCAATTGGAAGATTTAGCTGGTATGAATTGTTATTGGTTTGCTACCAATAATAACAGTCATTTTAGTATGTTAAGGATCTATATGGGTCTATAATTGAAAATTGGTTAATACTATATTTTAATCCTTATTATTTAATATTTTTCTTTGTTCCATTGTTATTTAATATTTTTCTTTTTTCTTTTTTCTTCGAAGGGTCTTATTACTTTTTATATCTATTGTAAAATACGATCATTTTCAACTTATCAATACATTATCTATAAAAATAATTTGTCACGACCTAGATTGACATTTTCAACTTACTAACATTACATATACATTAATTACATTACACGACATATTACATAACTTACATTACATGACATATTACATAACTTACATTACATGACATATCACATAACCTTAAAATACGTTCCAATTCCATAAACATTTCATAACATAACTCCATCACACTACGTGTACACATGGCATCATTCATCACTATCATGACATATAATACTAGCAGATCAACCATAACTTCTCATAACATAAACAGTCAATAGTCAACATAATTCATACACCACATAGTCATATCACATAAAGTATGGTACATGCAGGGGTCGCAGGGCACTCACCATCATACAACACATAATAAGCTAACTTTAACAGTAAGGTCACTTACCTCGATGGCCTTGGTCGAAGTCACTCGCAACAAGCTAATTCCAACGGTTAATTACGTCCTATAAGAACCACATAACATATTTAAGACCTTTCATAACTTATTCTAGCTAAACCTCATGTTAGTTAACAAAGGAAAACCCTAACACAATTTGTTTTGACTATTAAGGACCATACTGACCTCAGATTGCAAAAATAAGAACAGAAACGTCTTCGGAAGGGCTGATGTAACTACCCAGATCCACCGCTAGCACATATTGTTCTCTTTGGGCTTTCCCTTTCGAGCTTCCCCTCAAGGCTTTAAAATGCGTCGGCTAGGGGAAGGTTTCCACACCTTTATAAATGGTGGTTTGTTCTCCTCCCCCAACCAATGTGGGACATCACAATAAAAAAACAATGCCGTCTAAAGCCATTTAAAACAAAGAGAAAATTTAAAATCAAAAGGAAGTCTGATGCGGCCGCCTAGTTCCCACAAACTAGGCATCGACAACATAGTTTAAATTAATAACAAAAGTGCGGAAACGTCTCTCCCACAAAATGAGACTACAAAAAAAAACATAAAAATCCTTGAATCGCCTTGTGACTGACTTTGGCATCCTACTCGTCACCTCCGTGCCACAGCTTTACCTGAAAAATCATTTTAAAAAACCAGGGTGAGTATAAAAATACTCAATAAGGAACTCCCCTATTGGGGGTCAACATATGAATCATCATAAGACGATCAACCAACACACGCAGTAGGTGATTATTGCCACCACAACCTCAACACCACTTTTACTTCTTAAAGTGGTTGTTCCTAGTTGGTTACCCGAAACACACAGCGTGTAACCATTACTTGATAGTCTTTTCTAGAATCACCCCAAAGGTGACTATTGGTGGCTAGTAACCTGAACCACACAGCGTGTAACTATTACCACAAACTCCTTACTCATGGCTACCTACAAGCACATTATGCCAGCAATAGACACCTATCATCAGACTACACAACCTAACCATATTACACGACAATCAGATTACACAATAATCGGATTACACAACCATCCGATTACCCAACATTCCAATTACACCACAATCCGATTACCCAACCATCCGATTACACCACAATCCGATTACCCAACCATCCGATTACACCACAATCCGATTACCCAACAATCTGATTACCCAACAATCCAGATTACACAACCTAACCATATTACACCACAAACGGATTACCCAACCATCAAGTTACACAACAATCAGATTATATGACAATCAGAATATACGACAATCAGATTACATGATAATTAGGATACATGTCAACCAGGTTACATACAATTACACACAGCGATCAAAACGTTTATTTTCAACAGGCATGTCCCTTACCTGAAGAGCTGCTTTCTTGGCGTTTCCTAATCAATGACGATCCGACTCCCCTCGAACTTACTGAGCCTTCCTCCTACATAGGCGTTGAACCTTTTCTGCGTCTAACCCTCTTGAGGCCAGTTTTGGCAACGACAATTTCATTCCCTCGCGGCGGCGATGTGGGTGCTGGGCGGAGGTTTTCTGATGTGGGAAGGGGTGCGAAACAGTGTGGGAAACAATCGGCTGCAGGACCGTGAGTGTTGGGTGGCAGCGGCTTAAGGAAGAAAAGTGAAAAAGAGAGAAGGAAGGGTGGTGGGCGGCGGCAGAAAGAAGAAGAGCGAAGGGTGGTGGGCGGCGGCAGAAAGAAGAAGAGCGAAGGGTGGTGGGCGGCGGCAGAAAGAAGAAGAGCGGCGGCTGGCTAAAGGGTTTCCTCCCCTATTGAACCCTAGGCTTATTTTTGTATAAGTCTGATTTTGTTATTGGGCCATGGGCCTTACAATCAGTTGTAAGGACCCAGATCCACCGCTAGCAGATATTCTCCTCTTTGGGCTTTCCCTTTCGAGGAAAGGCTTTAAAACGTGTCAGCTAGGGGAAGGTTTCCACACCCTTATAAATGGTGGTTTGTTCTCCTCCCCAACCAATGTGGGACATCACAGCTGAAAATCTAAAAATCGATAAATTGTGGGTATCAAGCTGCTAAGCCAAGCTGCCGCTGACGAGCCAAGCAAATTGGTGCCATGCTGCTTGACCATTCCGAGCCGAGCTGCCACAGGGTACATGTGCGAAGCCGAATGCATGCTCTTGTTAGCTTTATATTGGGCCAAAACGAGCACGGCCCACGTTCGTCTATGGGCTGGGTAAGAGGCCGAAGTAACCTGACCCGATTACTTCGTCTTCCTTACCCGAAAGACCTCACAAACCCTTATCAAAGATGCACCACCAATGATGACTACATAGTCTTCTCCATTTCCTTACCCAAAAGACATCGATTTCGATGGTTTACCATCTTCGACCCAACGATCCCTACGTCGATGCTTACTTCCACTCAATTCTCCCTTCGGATTACCAACCCCACCGATAACAAGAACTCAACAAAAAACCAGCAAACCAACCCACACGATTTCCTTTTGAACACTCTCGATTCCCGTTCTCTCAGACACACTCGGACACAGAAGGTGAGTTTGGAGACAAGAATCATTTTTAAGGGAAGTGAAGGTTGGGTATATGAATATAAAAGGTCTTGAAACGTTTTTCCATTAAGGTAATAACTGTCTCGCTCAAAATCATGCATATTTTCTGGTGATAATAAATGCTACAACATAATATCCTATCATTTATATGATTAAAAATAAAATCTTAACAAAATAAGGAAAAATAGAAATTCTAAATCGTTACATTATCCGTCATAAAAAGGACTTTCGTCCTCAAAAGTCTCTGTAGCAAGAAAAAACTCTAGATATTTCTTTCTTATCTCATCTACTCGTTCCCATGTAGCCTCCTCCATTGGTTGGTTTCTCTACCACACCTTGACAAAAGCAATGTTTCTAGTGCGTAGAGTCCTTAAGTCGCGAGTCAAAATTCCCAACGATTTTCCTCATAGCTTAAGTCTTCTGCCACTTCCCGAGCCTCATAATCTATCACATGCTTGGATTGGCCATACACTTATGAAGTACAGAAACATGAAACACATTGTGTACAGTTGACAATGATGGTGGTAGAGCTAACCTATATGCTGATGGTGTTAATATAACACATGCGGAAGCAATTTGGATCTTAGGCACTTTTAGAACATCAATTATAATAAATAACTAGCATGTTTATAAGTATTAAAAATTAATGAGTTTGAATACTAATCTTTTGTAGTTCAAACTCTTTTTTCCTCACGAACCGATTTCGAACCACCACTAGTGTCTTCTCCAATATCCTCCAGCCTTAGAACGGGATTGTGGAATCCGGTGAGTGACTAAACTTGGGAGGGATTTTGTATACGTGAAAGAGAGTGCTTGTGAGAGGTTTTTCATCAAGATGAAGAATCCCTTCCAAGTATCATGATCACTCTATTTAAAGAGTCAAGTTTGCATGTTCATGCAAACTTGAGATCACCAAATCTTGACACCTCAAAATTCCACTCAAATGTTTGGGTTATGTGGCAAGCATGCATGTTTGAGTTAACCAAATTTTGACACTCAAAATTCCACTCAAACTTGTGGGGTTTATTTGGCAAACATGCAAGTTTGGTTAAACCAAATTTTGACACCTCAAAATTCCACTAACATGATTTTTCCATTAGATGAAAGTCAACATTTTGACTTTCTTCATTTTAATTAGATGAAAGTCAACATTTTGACTTTCTTCATTTTAATTCAACAATTAATTTGAATAATGAATTTCAAATTAAAGTAACATTAAATAATTAATTAAACTATTTAATTAATATTTAATATTAATTCAAATGCCAATCCCAATCAATTCCGACACATAATTGATTAAGATATTTAAATCTTATTTAAATATCTCAGATTCTCTCTTTTCGTTTAATTCGTAAATAAAATAAAATTGCGGTTAAATATATCGTATATATGTAACGCATATTCCCTAATTTGAATTCGAACACTTCGAACTCACTCGTCACACTGTTCTATGGTTTAGTCCGATATGAGCTAGCAGAGGGACCTAATGGACCTATAGATCATGGGCTCCAACGATTCAAGATTAACCGATTAAACTCATTAACCTGGTTAACCAACATTCGTTAACTACTAGGACACTCCACTATAGCCTAGTAGTTGCACTCCCCTCACTATAGATATATTTCTGTCCATCTGATATAACCATGATTAGTAAGTCGATCCTTCACAGGTTGTTCGTAACTAGAGCTGGGTCAATTTACCGTTTTACCCCTGAAGTTACTTCTTGTTCCTTATGTCTCACTGATCCTCTAATAAACAATTGGTTTGTGGTCCAACCAGTAAACCGAATCCCTCTCAGGCCAATGAGAGGGTGGGGCCCCTTGTTCAAGACCTGGAGTCAGTGCTTAAGGGAACTACCTTTCTTCTATCCCTAAAAGTGGGTAGGAGTGAATTCCGTCTTGCACCCCACGTCCCCAGCCATTCACCCAATCTTACCCCTGAAATGGGAGGCCTATTGAGTCGGCGAATTAGAGCCACTCTCACCCATGCAAATCTAAGGATAATTCTGAATAAACAGGAGTTCATGGTTAGCTCCGGATTAAAATCGAGTTACCTAGGTTATCGAATGAAAAGAAAATCAGTCTCAACAGTAAACGACATTATAAAGTGAAAGTGGTTTTCTTCATGGTCCGATCTTATGCAATACTCATTGCATAGGACGCCCCCACTCTCATGTCTCCACATGTACAATTTAGTGATCACATTGTTTATATCATATACAAAAGTGGGTCGCATCCATAGTGTCCCCAAAATAAGATACTCAGCCTTATCCTTATACTATAGATCATTTTGACTATATACTTGTACTTGATTCACTCTTATGTCTCTACATATAGTTTAAGTAATCATACTATAGCAAGAGTGTTCTTAGTTTATTGAATTTAGATTAATGATCGTAAAGTTCACTTTATTCAATAACAATCTTTACTTTATAAACAACAATAATAACTTTATTGAAAATAAAATATGTTTTTGTTTATAAACTATGAGTTTTAGGACATAAAACCCAACATATGCAACGGGTCCGATCCTCTCCAAAATTTCAAAAGGTCCTATAAATTGAGGACTCAGCTTGCCTTTGCGTCCAAACCTTAGGACACCTTTCATCGAGGCCACTTTCAAGAATACCATGTCGCCAATTTCAAACTCTAGATTCCGACATCTTGATTCGTATAGTTTTTTTGTCTACACTGAGCAGTGTGCATCCTCTCTCTGATCTTTTGCACCCTCTCATTCGTAACTTGGACCAATTCGGGACCCACCAACTCACGTTCCCCTACCCCATCCCAGCACAATGGTGTTCTGCACCGTTTTCCATATAACGCCTTGTACGACACCATGCCAATTGTCACCTCATAACTATTATTATAGGCAAATTCCATGAGATGCAGCTTCAAGTCCCAACTACCAACGAAGTCAAGCACACAGGCACGTAACATATCGTTTAAAATTTGATTTAGACATTCTGTCTGTCCTTTTGTCTGTGGATGAATCGTTGTATTGAAATTCAGGCGAGTACCCAATGATTTCTAGTGTTCGCACCAAAATGCTGAAGTAAAACGTGGGTCTCAATCTGATACATTTGACACTGAAACTCCATGCAATCTGACAATGTTGTTTGTCAAATCGTCTCTGTGTATGTGAAAAAGACAATTCATTTCGGTCAGTCAGGTCATAGCGTCACTTCTATCCCATTGGTGATGAAGGGGATTCACGCGAACTATTAGGTCCTTCCATAGCCTTACCTGCTCTCAAGGCGGTAGCGTAAGTGGTAGGCGCAATCGCCTCTACAATGTTGCGAATCTTCGTATCTAACCCCAGTACAAATTTTCGGGCTGTCCTGTAGTCCGTGTTTACCAATTCTGGGGCAAAACGCTTTAGCTTAGAAAACTCCCGGGCATAGGTAGTAAAAAAAAAATCGAGTAAAATCCTGTTATTTTCACATCTGGATATCCTTTGGATAATATTCTTCAGTGAAGGCATTCTTGAACTCTGCTCACGAGACTGCGCCACCCTCAGGACTAATAAGGTCGCGGGTCGTCTACCACCGCAATTCTGCATCATCACGCTATTGGGTTTTATGTCCTAAAATTCATAGTTTGTAAATAAAAACATATTCATTTTTCAATAAAGTTATTATTGATCTTTATTCAGTAAAGATTGTTATTGAATAAAGTGAATTTTAGGATCATTAATCTAAATCAAATAAACTAAGAATACTCTGGCTATATATGATTACTTAAACTATATGTAGAGACATAAGAGTGGATCAAGTTCAAGTATATGATGGTGTTACTATAACACGTGCGAAAGCAATTTGGATCTTAGGCATTCTATGTACATTAATTATTGTAATTAGCTAGCACGTTCAAAAGCATTAAAACTCAATGAGTTTGAATACTAATCTTTTGTAGTTCAAATTCCTTTTTCCTCACGAACCGGTTTCGAACCACCACTAGTGTCTTCCCTACTATTCTCTGGCCTTAGAACGGGATTGTGGAATCCGATAAGTGACTAAACTTGATAGGAATTTAGTATATGTCGAGAGAGAGTTTTGAGAGATTTTCTCAAAGCTTTTCAAGCCAACTTTCCATGTACCTTGATCACTCTATTAATAGAGTCATATTTGCATGTTTAGGTGAATTCACTCAAAATTCCACTCTAATTTGTGAGATTATGTGGCAAGCATGCAAGTTTGAGTTAAACAAATTTTTACACTCAAATTTGTGGGGTTTATTTGGCAAACATCATGTTTGGTTAAACAAAATTTTGACCCTCAAAATTTCACTCAAATTTGTGGGATTATGTGGCAAACATGCAAGTTTGGTTAAACCATATATTGACACTCAATATCCACTAACTCAAACATGGATATTTCCATTACGTGAACTTTCTTTATTTTAATTAAAAATTAATTTCAAATCAAAATAATATTAAATGATTAATTAAACAATTTAATTTAAATTTAACATTAAATAAAATGTAAATCCCAATCAATTCCGGCACATATGATTATGAATCACTATTCATAATTAAAATATTTAAATCTTATTTAAATATCTCCAATTCTCTCTTTTTGTTTAATTCATAATTAAAACAAAATACGGTTAAATATATCGTATATATTTAGCGTATATTCCCTAATTTGAATTCGAACACTTCAAACTTACTAGTCACACTGTTCTAAGGTTTAGTCCGATATGAGCTAGCAGAGGGACCTAATGGACCTACAGATCATGGGCTCCATTGATCCGAGATTAACCGGCTAAACTCATTAACCTTGTTAACAAACATTCGTTAACTACTAGGACACTCCACTATAGCCTAGTAGTTGCACTCCCGTCACTATAGATATATTTTTGTCCATTTGATATAACCATGATTAGTAAGTCGATCCTTCATAGGTTGTTCGTAACTAGAGCTGGGTCAATTTACCGTTTTACCCCTAAAGTTACTTCTTGTTCCTTGAGTCCCACTGATCCTTTAATGAACAATTCGTTTGTGGTCCAACCACCAAACCGAATCCCTCTCGGACCAACGAGAGGGTGGGGCTGCTTGTTCAAGACTTGGAGTCTGTACTTCAGGTAACAACTTCTCTACTATCCCTAAAAGTGGGTAGGAGCGAATTCCATCTCACACTCTATGTCCCCAGCTATTCACCCAGTCTTAACCTAGAAATGGGAGGCTTATTGAGTCGGCGAACTCGGGTCACTCTCACCCATGGAAATCTAAGGATAATTTCGAATTAATAGGAGTTCATAGTTAGCTCAGGATTAAGATTGAGTTACCTAGGTCATCGAATGAAAAAATCAGCCTTAACAGTAAACGGCATTATAAGGTGAGAGTGGATTTCTTCATGGTCCGATCTTATGCAATACTCATTGCATAGGACGCCCCCACTCACATGTCTCCACATTTACAATTTAGTGATCACATTGTTTATATCATATACAAAAGTGGGCCGCATCCATAGTGTCCCAGAATAAGGTACTCAACCTTATCCCTGTAAANTCCTTATACTATAGATCATTTTGACTATATACTTGAACTTGATCCACTCTTATGTCTCTACATATAGTTCAAGTAATCATACTATAGTCAAAGTGTTCTTAGTTTATTAGATTTAGATTAATGATCGTAACATTCACTTTATTCAAGAACAATNAGTGTTCTTAGTTTATTGGATTTAGATTAATGATCGTAAAGTTCACTTTATTCAATAACAATTTTTTCTGAATAAACAACAATAATAACTTTATTGAAAATAGAATATATCTTTGTTTACAAACTATGAGTTTTAGGACATAAAACCCAATAAACTCCCACTTGGACTCTCTAGTGGGATTTTTAATATAACGTTGAGTAGAGAGAAATACAATAAACTAGGGCATCACATACTCATGCCATTTCTCCCACTTGCCCTAGATTACATAACTCGTAGTCCTAGACTCACTAGGTGCCCTTCAAACACTTTAGCCGTGAGGGGCTTTGTAAATGGATCAGCAATGTTGTGTTCTGAAGCTATCTGTGTGACGATCACATCTCCTCGTTGCACAATCTCCCTTATGAGATGATATTTGCGCTCAATATGTTTTCCTCGCTTATGGCTTCTTGGTTCTTTTGAATTTGCAACTGCTCCACTGTTATCACAATAAAGAGTGACGGGAAGATGCATATTTGGAACGACTTCCAAATCAGTTAAGAACTTCCTAAGCCATACAGATTCTTTCGCTGCTTCACAAGCAGCAACATACTCAGCCTCCATGGTGGAATCAGCAATGCAACCTTGCTTTATGCTTCTCCATATTACTGCTCCTCCGTTCATAGTGAAGACAGATCCTGATGTCGATTTCCTCGAATTTATATCGGTCTGAAAATCTGAGTCAGTGTACCCTGTAAGGATCAGATCCTTAGCACCGTACATTAGCATATAGTCCCTCGTTCTCCTAAGATACTTGAGGATATTCTTAACGGCAGTCCAATGAGCACGTCCCGGATTGGACTGATATCTGCTGACAATTCCCACAACATAGCATATGTCAGGTCGGGTACATAGCATAGCATACATCAGACTATGGACTGCTGATGCATAGGGAATGTGTCTCATATACTTCAACTTTTTGACGTGTCTTAGGACTTTGTTCCTTTGACAAATGAACTTCGTGCTTGAAAGGTAATAATCCTTTCTTGGAGTTCTGCATCTTATATCGAATCAACATTTTGTCGATGTACGATGCCTGAGACAATACTATTGTTTTATTCTTGCGATTCCGAACAATTTGGATTCCAAGAACAAACTGAGCCTCTCCCAAATCTTTCATTTGGAATTGTGTCGCTAGCTAATGCTTGATGTCAGTCAGAAATCACACATCATTCTCAATGAGTAGGATATCGTCAACGTACAACACCAAGAAAACTACTGTAGAGTTGACTATCTTCTTGTAAACACAAGGTTCGTCAACATTCTGTTTAAAGCCATAAGATTTGATCGCAGTATCAAACTTTATATTTCAGGATCGAGATGCTTGCTTCAACCCATAAATGGATCTTTTAAGCTTGTGAACCCTTTGCTCGTGATCCTGTTTAATGAACCCCTCTGATTGAGACATATAGATACTCTCCTCAAGATTGCCGTTTAGAAAGGCAGTCTTGACATCCATTTGCCAAATTTCATAATCATAAAATGTGGCAATGGACAAGAGTATTCTAATCGATTTAAGCATAGCAACTGGAGAGAAAGTTTCTTCATAGTCCACCCCCTCTCTTTGGGTGTAACCTTATGCTACAAGTTGAGCTTTAAAGGTCTGTACCTTTCCGGCTTGGTCTCCTTTCCTCTCGTAGAAACATTTGCAACCAATAGGTTTTACCCCATCTAGTTGATCTACAAGTTCTCAGACTGAATTGAAGTACATTGACTCTATTTTAAGATTCATGACTTTGATCCACTGATCTCTATCTTCATCATTCATTACCTGTTTATAGGTCAATGGATCCTTAACGCCATCATCAGGTATGATGACCTATGTTTCTGCCAAACCCAAGTAACGATCGAATTGAGTTATAACCCTCCCACTACGTCGAGGCATTCTCAACTCTTGAGAAGGATGTGATTGACCAGAAGTGTCAGCTCCATCAACAACTCTTGTTGAAGGACAAGCTTGATCAACAGCTCTTGTTGTTCTATCAGTAGCTTCTTTAGAAATCTCACTTAATACTAGTTTGCTACGAGGTTGATGATTTCTTACGTGGTCTTCCTCTAAGAATGTAGCGTTTGTTGATACAAACACTCTATTTTCTTGAGGGTCATAAAACAAACCACTTTTCGTCTCTTTGGGGTATCCTACGAATAGACATAATTTTGAACGACGTTCTAATTTCTTGGGGTTTTGCAACAACACATGTGCTGGACATCCCCAAATTCTGAAGTGACGTAAACTACCTTTACGCCCTTTCCATAACTCATAAGGTGTTTCTGAAACACTCTTAGTAGGAACCATGTTCAAAATGTATGTAGCAGTCTCCACTGCATATCCCCAAAACGGATCGGGTAATTGAGCGAAACTCATCATGGACCGAACCATGTCCAATAGAGTTCTATTTCTCCTTTCTGATACACCATTTTGTTGAGGCACACCAGGGGCTGAGAGTTGAGACCTTATTCCATGTTCTATCATATAGTCCTGAAATCTTAAATCCATGTACTCTCCTCCTCGATCTGATCGAAGTGTTTTAATAGTTTTACCTAATAGATTCTCAACCTCAGTCTTATACTCTCTGAATTTTTCAAGAGCTTCCGACTTGTGATGCATTAGGTAAAGATAGCCATACCTTGAATAATCATCAATAAAACTGATGAAATATTCATACCCTCCTCGTGCTTTGACATTCATTGGACCACAGAGATCTGTATGCACGAGTTCTAAGGTTTCTTTGGCTCTATAGCCTTTTTCGCAAAATGATCGTTTAGTCATTTTACCCTCAAGACAAGACTCACATGGAGGTAAAGAATTGTCTTCTAACTTATTTAGAAGTCCTCTTTTAACCAATCTCTCAATCCTATTGAGATTAATGTGGCCTAGTCTTAAGTGCCAAAGATAGGTATTAGGAGAAATCTTTTGTCGCTTATTTTGAGTTTCAGCTGTTTTAAACATCTCAATATTTAAAATAGCTTTTGTTTTGCTCGGTTTTAACATATATAAGTTGTTTTCTAGTTTTGCAGAACAAATATGAATACCTCTTTTGCAAATGAACACTTCATTGATTTCAAAAGATACTTTATACAACTGTTCTAATAAACAAGAGATGGATATTAGATTTCTTTTCATTCCAGGAACAAAAAGTACATTATCTAATATAATGAATCTATCTCCAAAAAACAACTTTAAATTTCCTACTGATCTTGCTGAGACAACCTCTCCTGTTCCAACCCTGAGTGTTATCTCGCCATCCGCAAGCATTCTCCAGGAGCTAGTTTCCTGGTAAAAAGAACAAATATGATTAGTCGCCCCTGAATCTAGTATCCAAGTTGAGTTGTCATACTCTACTAAACACATTTCTACAACGAGTAAATCATATTTACCTTGTTGTGTCTTTTCGGCTTTCTTCTCTGCAAGGTATTTTGGGCAGTTTCTCTTCCAGTGCCCGTTTTCGTTGCAATGGAAACATTTTCCTTTATCTACTTTTTGAACCTTGTTCTTGCGGTTAGTAGGAATCTTATTTTTCCCTTTTCCCTTCTTCTTCATCAAAACACTTTTAGAAGTTGAAGGTCCAGACTTATTTTTGGAGGACGATCCTCGTAGTAATTTCTTGGAGATAGCAACATTTGCTTCTCCTGTTTGTCCCTTGTTTGTTAAGAGGGACTGATAAGTCTGTAGCTCATTGAGAAGAGCAGTCAAGTTATATTCTATTTTGTTCATAACCACATTGGTGCGGAACTGGAAGAAGCTCTTCGGAAGAGACATCATGATAAAACTGACTTGACTCTTCTCATCAATGACAGCTTCATTTTCTTCTGCCACATTGAAATGGACCATCATGTCCAGGACATGTTCTCTAACTGAGGTCCCTTCTTTCATACGGCAGTTGTAAATGTATTTTATGGCTTCATGTCTAAGGGAGAAGGACGGTTGTCCAAACATCCCTTTTAGAGATTCCATAATCTCTTTAGCAGTACCCATAACATCGTGTTTCTTAGCCAAAACATCAGATATGCTGGCTAGAATGTACACTCGGGCTTTGTCATTTGCCTTTATCCATCTGTCATATGCATCCCGAGCTGTTCGGTTTGCATTTGAGTTTGGGTTTGGAGGACACTCCTCAGTTAAAACAAACTTTAAATCATCAATGACCAGTATTGTGTTTAGGTTTGATTTCCAAGTTGTGTAGTTGTCGCCGTTTAATTTCTCAGAAGCGAGTAATTGTACTATTGAGTTTGTCATGCTGTGATATAAAGAAAATTCTATTAGTGATTTTGACTTAATCCTGTTTAATCCAATCAGTTTTAGCAAATGTAATAATGTACCCAAATCATTATTAATTTGCAACGATACTTTAGTGAGTTAGAGCAACTGCTACCGAGGGGCAGTCAATCACTCATTCACTAAACCAAGACATTCTTGACTTAAACACTAATCCCAGAATAACTCTTGTTCCTATAGTGTTTTAGTTATCGCTATTTTGGTCAAGAATATACTAACTCTTAGTAATTCTTCGCAAGTGTGACCCACCAATTTCAGACCTCAGAAATCGGCCCCAACAACGCTATCGAATGAAAAGGCCAAAGTTGGGAATGGACCTAAGAAATCCTATCCATTTCTGGAGTTTGCGTTGTTCCGACTCCCATGTTACGACCCTCCGAATGGGTAGTTGCTCTAGGGCAACATGCAGGCGGAACATGGGAATCTCACGGTGCAACCTAGTGGTGGAGACCATAGGACGTGTTGACTTCCTTCTCCCACTTACTATAAATACTTTCTCAATTCCCCTTGTTATTGACTCATGCAAATACCTTCCGAATGGAGGACGCTCCCAGGGCGACACGAGGCCGAGCATGAATCTCACTGTGTGAATTTTACAGAGAGCGTGAAGAGAAAACGATGTATCTTATACACCTTTTTCCTCCCACTAAGTATTTTATATGGTTGGGTATACTCATTACTTAAGTATATTCCGGCTAATTAAATATAACTTAAGTCTAGGTGATTTTTCTAAATCTTAAATCACTTAAGCATGCTCATAAAACTCGGCTAACTAAGCTCAAGTACTGGTCCGATCTCCAGGTAGTAGGTGTTCCGTAAACCGTCAACTTAAGTACCTTCAGCCTTAGACAAGATCGTGCCAGGTGAGCTTTCTCGTAACCGCAATTTTATAAGACATCGACCCCTTTTAACTGTTAAAATTGATCGTGCTCGGTTCTTAACCCTTAGTGAGCATGCTGTTATCTTTATTATAGATTTTAACGTCTACCTCATTTTATGACGTTGAAAATAACCTATAACATGCTTTATATAACAATTTATATAATCATCCATTCCATGCAATAATATAACAATTTATATCTATCACTCATGGAACCCTAAGACATGCATACTATACATTATAACACTTATAACATACTTGGAATGCATGAAACATGCTTAGCCTATGGTGGGATTTTAAATCTATATGACATACTTTATGCATATACATTTTCTATTTAATTAAAACATACATTCATAATGCATAATTAATTAAACACACTAAAGTGGGTTGGTTTTGGCATTTTAAAGCAAGCAATTAACTAAATTATTACATTAATAACTAAAAATAACTTGAGCCGCTCCCGACGATCACGAACTGGACCAACCAACCCTTAAAAACGTTCAATCGGTCCCCAACGACAGAAAAAACACCCGAACCGCCTCTTCCATCCTCTTCGGTTCAGCTTGCTTATCTCTTCCATTTTCGATCAATTACAACCTAAAGTGGACTCTAATGACTTTATAAAAATTACAGACCTTTCTTCATTTATTAAAGCCCATACACCTTAGGCTTATTACAATAATTGTATCAAATGGAAGCATAAAAAAAAAGCCAAAACCAAAACCATCCACTTTAGCAACCACAAATTTCATGCATGAAATGGTACCCACCATGATCAAATTAATGTAAATAAAGTGCCTAAAACTTGCTCTGATACCAATTGATGGTGTTAATATAACACATGCGGAAGCAATTTGGATCTTAGGCACTTTTAGAACATCAATTATTGTAAATGACTAGCATGTTCATAAGTATTAAAACTTAATGAGTTTAAATACTAACCTTTTGTAGTTCAAACTCCTTTTGCCTCACGAACCGATTTCGAACCACCACTAGTGTCTTCTCCACTATTCTCCGGCCTTAGAACGGGATTGTGGAATCCGGTGAGTGACTAAACTTGGGAGGGATTTTGTATACGTGAAAGAGAGTGCTTGTGAGAGGTTTTTCATCAAGATGAAGAATCCCTTCCAAGTATCATGATCACTCTATTTAAAGAGTCAAGTTTGCATGTTCATGCAAACTTGAGATCACCAAATCTTGACACTTAAAATTCCACTCAAATGTTTGAGATTATGTGGCAAGCATGCATGTTTGAGTTAACCAAATTTTGACACTCAAAATTCCACTCAAACTTGTGGGGTTTATTTGGCAAACATGCAAGTTTGGTTAAACCAAATTTTGACACCTCAAAATTCCACTAACATGATTTTTCCATTAGATGAAAGTCAACATTTTGACTTTCTTCATTTTAATTAGATGAAAGTCAACATTTTGACTTTCTTCATTTTAATTCAACAATTAATTTGAATAATGAATTTCAAATTAAAGTAACATTAAATAATTAATTAAACTATTTAATTAATATTTAATATTAATTCAAATGCCAATCCCAGTCAATTCCGACACATAATTGATTAAGATATTTAAATCTTATTTAAATATCTCAGATTCTCTCTTTTCGTTTATTTCGTAAATAAAATAAAATTGCGGTTAAATATATCGTATATATGTAACGCATATTCCCTAATTTGAATTCGAACACTTCGAACTCACTCGTCACACTGTTCTATGGTTTAGTCCGATATGAGCTAGCAGAGGGACCTAATGGACCTATAGATCATGGGCTCCAACGATTCAAGATTAACCGATTAAACTCATTAACCTGGTTAACCAACATTCGTTAACTACTAGGACACTCCACTATAGCCTAGTAGTTGCACTCCCCTCACTATAGATATATTTCTGTCCATCTGATATAACCATGATTAGTAAGTCGATCCTTCACAGGTTGTTCGTAACTAGAGCTGGGTCAATTTAGCGTTTTATCCCTGAAATTTCTTCTTGTTCCTTATGTCTCACTAATCCTCTACTAAACAATTGGTTTGTGGTTCAACCAGTAAACCGAATCCCTCTCAGGCCAATGAGAGGGTGGGGCCCCTTGTTCAAGACCTGGAGTCAGTGCTTAAGGGAACTACCTTTCTTCTATCCCTAAAAGTGGGTAGGAGTGAATTCCGTCTTGCACCCCACGTCCCCAGCCATTCACCCATTCTTACCCCTTAAATGGGAGGCAATTTGAGTTGGTGAACTAGAGCCACTCTCACCCATGCAAATCGAAAGATAATTTCGAATAAACAGGAGTTCATGGTTAGCTCAGGATTAAAACCGAGTTACCTAGGTTATCGAATGAAAAGAAAATCAGTCTCAACAGTAAACGACTTTATAAAGTGAGAGTGGTTTTCTTCATGGTCCGATCTTATGCAATACTCATTGCATAGGACGCCCCCACTCACATGTCTCCACATGTACAATTTAGTGATCACATTGTTTATATCTTATACAAAAGTGGGCCACATCCATAGTGTCCCAGAATAAGGTACTCAACCTTATCCTTCTACTATAGATCATTTTGACTTATACTTGAACTTTATCCACTCTTATGTCTCTACATATAGTTCAAGTAACCATACTATAGCCAGAGTGTTCTTAGTTTATTGGATTTAGATTAATGATCGTAAAGTTCACTTTATTCAATAACAATCTTTACTGAATAAACAACAATAATAACTTTATTGAAAATAGAATATGTTTTTGTTTACAAACTATGAGTTTTAGGACATAAAACCCAACAGGAATCTCATGGTGCAACCTAGTGGTGGAGACCATAGGATGTGTTGATATACTTCCTTCTCCCACGTACTATAAATACTCTATCTATTCACCTTGTTATTGACTCATGTAAAATCTTCCGAATGGAGGCCGCTCCCAGGGCGACACGAGGCTGAGCATGTATCTCAGGGTGTGAATTTTCCAGAGAGTGTAAAAAGAAAACGATGAATCTCATATACCTTTTTTCTCCCACTAAGTATTTTAGACAGTTGGGTATACTTATTACTTAGGTATATTCCGGCTAATTAAATATAACCTAGGTCTAGGTGATTTTTCCAAGTATAACATTTATATTGAATTTTTAACTTTGATGTCTAGGTGATTTTTCATTTTTAAAAAAAATCCTTACATCACTCATGCATGCTCATAAAACTGGGCTAACTAAGCTCAAGTACTAACCCGATCTCCAGGTTGTTGGTGTTCCGTAAACCGTCAACTTAAGTACCTCCAGCTTTAGACAAGATCGTGTCAGGTGAGCTTTCTCGTAACCGTAGTTTTACAAGATATCGACCTATTTTAACTATTAAAATTGATCGTGCTTGGTTGTTAACCTTAAGTGAGCATGCATTTATCTTTGTTATAGATTTTAACGTCTATCTCATTTTATAACGTTGAAAACAACCTATAACATGCATCTAACATGCTTTATATATCAATTATATAATCATCCATTCCATACAATAATATAACAATTTATATCTATCACTCATGGAACCCTAAGCATGCATAACACTTATAACATAATACTTGTAATGCATGAAACATGCTTAGTGTAAGGACCGGGTTGACTCGATGGCTCTAAAAGGCGGGAAAATTTTTCCTTCTTGATAAAAACCATTAAAATTTAAAACATAATTACATTATATCAAAATAGTGTGCGCACATTAGTCATTTAAAATACTACATAATAATTAAAAGACATAATAAGGAATAGACGCAAAACATTTTAAAACAAAGGTTTGAGGACGACGGGTGAGGTTAGTCTATGGCACCTGCTAGAGTACCACATTCTTTGTTCTTGCTTGTTCTTGATCTTGTTCTTGTTGTAAGTACTTAGGCCCTTTTAATTCTTGTTCTTGACTTGGGGTTCTTATCTTGATCTTTCTTGAGGACCTTGGTCCTTGAATCCTAAAACCTTGGTTTTCCTTTAAGGGTCTTAGTACTATGATTTTTGGTTCTTGGTTCTTTGTTCCTAGTTCTTGTCCTTAGAACTACGATCTTGATCCTTGTTCTATTCCTTGATCTTTCTCTGGTTCTTGGTACATTCTTGGTTCTTGTTTTGTTCTTGATTCGTTCTCCAAGACACTCCTCCTAGGATTTACGGCACTAGACATGCACCTGACAATCCTGTATCTAAGGCTTCATGCGTTCCAAGCGACACAGCCTTAACCTACGTCCAAGGCTTCATGCGTTCCAAGCGGCGTAGTCTTACCGCATCTTAGGGCTTGCCCTTCGATACGGTCTGCTTAATCCTATGTCCAAAGCTTCATGCGTTCCAAGTGGCATAGTCTTAAAACCTACATCCAAGGCTTCTTACGTTTCAAGCGATGTAGTCTTAATACTGCATCAAGGGCTTGCCCTATAATACAGTCTGCTTAACCTACGCTCAAGGCTTCATGCGTTCCAAGCAGCATAGTCTAAGTCATGAGCATGCTGTACCGTGGGAGGTCTTAGGAGGTTCTTGATTCGTGGCTAAGGTAACGTACTCTCTTCTTGTTCCTCCGTGACTTTAGACTACTCCCCTTAATAGACCGTAAAGGTCACTTGCTTGGTGCATACTTAAACATGGCATCTTGCAAGTCTGCAGGGCATCCCTTCTAGGTGAGGAAAACTTGAGGCATGACATCCTGCAAAGGAAACACGGTGTAGGGCATCCCACCTAGAAGAGGAATTCTTGGGCACCGCTTGGTGGGAGGTCATGGGACACTTTGGACATGACTAGAGTATTACCTAGCATTCTTGAGTTCCTTGTGTTTGGGGACCTTGGTCCCTCGTCCTTGAGTGGTACCTAGCATTCTTCTTACTTGGGTAGTTGTAAAGCTTGTGTGTGTTGTTGTTCTTAATTCTTAATCTTCTAAGTTTCTAAGGTTCTTGATTTCTTGAGGTATAAGTTGTAACTTGTATTTGTAACCATATGAACCCATCTTAGTGTGAGTTGTTCTAGAAGGTCATAGATTCCTAGGGAGTTCTTTAGAGGGTTCTAGAAGAGTCTAGAGTCTTGTGGCGTTTCCTTTAGGTGGTTCTTGGGTCTTAACTTGGTTTAGGTACCAAACTTGCTCCAATCATCTTGAAACCTCAAACTTATCTTCATGTCCTTCACAATCGACCTTATAAGAAGTAGCAAATCATTTGAAGCACGTATAAACCTTGAAATCTCTTAAGTAGTCCTAAGGGCATTTTGGTCATTTTACACCTAATTCTTGGTTTTGCTACTTAACATTTTCCAATGGCTTTTCAAACTTCACAAAATCATCAAACATCATAAAATAAGATCTACTTCAGGGTTTCATAGCATTTAGAGGTCATCTAGGTCATGAACCGTAGGTAGATGTCCTTAGGGGCATTATGGTCATTTTGCACCATTTCTTGGTTTACCTGCTTATCCTTATCCAATGACTACGAAACTTCATATGTAACCTCAAAATGCTATGGTATCTTCAGCACTAAAATTTCATAGGCAGCGGAGTTCATCTAGTGGGTTATTTTAATGTTACCTAAATCCTAAGCAATTTGTTCGGTTCAAGGTCTTAACTTACGATTCCTAGGGTTTTTCTTTCATATATCCTAATTTCATACTTGGTTTAGGGTTCATATGGAAGTCCAAGTGATTCCTACAAGTATTTCTTAACAAAAAGTCCAAGGTGGCTACTTACCTCGTTGTCGACGCTCGGGACCTCTTTTCTTGAGGTTCCGGTACACGAATTACTTCAACTTTCCTTTCACAGACTCCTTATTGTGTCTACTTTCTCGAACCATATAGTTTTTCATGAGAACCGGTCTGGAAGGGGGTTAAAATTGAGAAAAACCAAGGAAAGGTCGAGTTTTTGGGCTAACATGGCTGGTTCAACTGAACCGGCTACGTCATCGTCTTCTTCCTCCAGATGGGAAGAAGACACGCGCGACCGTTTGCGCCACCGTCTGTAACTCACCCTCCCCAGCTCCTATCATGCCATTTCTCCCCTCGATTCCTTCATGAAACTTAAAGAGGGTGTTATAAGGAAGAGCTAGGGATAGATTTCGTACCTTTTCTTGGATCGTAGCCTAAGATATTTGCTTCCAAAGTTCGTCCAAAATATGATTTCTTGCCGGAGTAAAAATAGAGGATTTCTGACTGGGTAGCCGATTCTTGGGGTTTTCGAGGCTCGATTTCTTCACGAAACCTCTTCCTTATCCTTTGCTCATGCTATAGGAATTGGTTTGGAGGAACGACTTTGAGTGTGGGATCTTAATTTTGAGAAACCACTCTTGGTCTGCAGTTACCCGACACCTCTGATTTTCGATCTGTTAGGTATCTTGTTCTAAGACGTTTCAGCTCTCCATTCCTTCATAGAACTTGTGGGTAATCTTGTTTAGAAGCTATAGGAACAAGTTTGAAAGGAAATGGTGGAGAATTGCTCTCGAATTTAGAAGAAACCCGAGAGTAGGAGACCCAAAATCTAAACACTAATTGCCAACAACTGGGAGCTCGACCTTGCTCGATTCTTGTTCCAAACGATTGCCCCAACTTCAGAATTTATAGGGGAAACTTAAACCGACATTGGGAGATCTAGAATCGTCGTGAATTGTCGATTGAATTTTCTAAAAAATCTGTTGAAAATATCTACTCCGATCAGAGACTCACCGACTTTGGTTTTGAACACTAGCCGTTGGATGTGATGATTTGTCCATCTTCTAGAGCATATCAAATTTTGGGAAAGATCCAACGGCTGATATTTGAGTTTGGAGTGATTTTGCTCAGATGGTCACTGTAGATGCTCTGATTCTGATCAGAGGGGCATTTTCGTAATTATCCATTCTTCCAGGGGTATTATGGTAATTTTACACTTTCCGAATATTTTAATATTATTTTCTCGAAAAATCCATAATTTTTCTAAAAATCTTTCATCTCATGTTGATCATTCTTTCCTTCTTAAGCATCTTGAAATTCCTTCTAGATAAGGAATTAAAAATCCGGGAAGATCCTTGATATTTGGAAAAATGACCTTTTTGTTCTTTTCGCTTACGCTTTCATTCTCAATCCTTCTCCAAAGGTCTTGAGTCCTTAAGATTACTTCTTATGGTTTAGAAATGACTTGCTAAGACCCCTTTCTTGCTTAATCTTCATAATTTCCTTCCTTGGATCCTTTAGGTCTTGCATAGGTGGCTTTCCTTCGTTTTGGGGTGTTACACTTAGCCTATGGTGGGATTTTAAATCTATATGACATACTTATACTTTATGCATATACATTTTCTATTTAATTAAAACATACATTCATAATGCATAATTAATTAAACACACTAAAATGGATTGGTTTTGGCATTTTAAAGCAAGCAATTAACTAAATTATTACATTAATAATTAAAAATAACTTGAACCGCTCCCGAGGATCACGAACTGGGCGAACCAACCCTTAAAAACATTGAACCGGACCCAACGACAGAAAAAACACCCAAACCGCCTCTTCAATCTTCTTCTTCGGTTTACCTTGCTATCTCTTCCATTTTCGATCAATTACAACCTAAAATGAACTCTAGTGACTCCATAAAAATTATAGACCTTTCTTCGCATTAGGCTTATTACAATAATTGTATCATGGAAGCATAAAAAAAATGCCAAAACCAAAAACATCCAATTTAGCAACCACAAAATTTCATTTATGAAATGGTACCCACCATGCTCAAATTAATGTAAATAAAGTGCGTAAAACTTGCTCTGATACCAATTGATGTTGTTACTATAACACATGCGGAAGCAATTTGAATCTTAGACATTCTAAGTACATTAATTATTGTAAATTGGCTAGCATGTTCAAAAGCATTAAAACTCAATGAGTTTGAATACTAACCTTTGTATTTCAAATTTCTTTTTCCTCACGAACAGGTTTCGAACCACCACTAGTGTCTTCCCTACTATTCTCCGGCCTTAGAACGGGATTGTGGAATCCGGTGAGTGACTAAACTTGATAGGAATTTAGTATATGTAAAGAGGGAGTTTTGAGAGATTTTCTCAAAGTTTTTCAAGCCAACTTTCCATGTACTTTGATCACTCTGTTTGTAGAGTCATATTTGCATGTTCATGCAAATTTGAGATTACCAAACTGTGACACTCAAATTTGTGGGATTATGTGGCAAGCATGTAAGTGTGTTAACCAAATTTTGACACTCAAATTTGTGGGGTTTATTTGGCAAACATCATGTTTGGTTTAACCAAATTTTGACCCTCAAAATTTCAAACAAATTTGTGGGATTATGTGGCAAACATATAAGTTTGCTTAAACCATATATTGACACTCAATATTCCACTAACTCAAACATTAACTCAAACATGGATTTTTGTCAACACTTTGACTTTCTTTATTTTAATTAAAAAATTAATTTAAATAATTAATTTCAAATCAAAATAATATTAAATGATTAATTAAACAATTTAATTTATATTTAACATTAAATAAAATGCCAATCCCAATCAATTGCGGCACATATGATTATGAATCAANACTCAACTTTATCCTTATACTATAGATCATTTTGACTATATACTTGAACTTGATCCACTCTTATGTCTCTACATATAGTTCAAGTAATCATACTATAGTCAAAGTGTTCTTAGTTTATTAGATTTAGATTAATGATGGTAAGATTCACTTTATTCAATAAGAATCTTTACTGAATAAACATCAATAATGACTTTATTGAAAAAAGACTATGTTTTTGTTTATAAACTATGAGTTTCAGGACGTAAAACCCAACCATATATGTTTATACACCCTACAGTGCTGTATAGGGTACCAGATTTTGTGTCATGCTACCACCGTGACACCCTTCACAATCTTCCCCAAACTCTTTCCAAACTCAGCTGCATAACCTGTGTTATTCAACTGACCAATAGAGATCAGATTCTTCTTGAGACCAAGAATATATCTGACATCTTATAATGTTCACTCATTTCCTGCTAGAGTTTGTACACAAATATCTCTCTTCCCTTCAATCTCCAATGTTTTGTTGTCGGCAAGATACACCTCCCCAAAATTTCGTTACTTGAAATTTTGAAACAATTCCTTACTTAAGACAAATGAAACGATGCAACTGAATCTAAAATCCAGAATTCAATTGGGCTGTTCACGCTAAGAATTAGAGAATCTTAGTATCTTTTGCTGAATATATAGAATCATTGTCAACTTCAAATTTGTGAGTTTGTTTTTCTTCAATTTTGTACAATCTGTCCGAAAGTGTCCTTTTTCTCCAAAATTTCAACACTTTACGTTTGGTTTGTTTAGAATTTTTCTCGGTTCCTTGATTTTGATTGCCCATGTTTGTTTGGGCTTTTGATTAACTTTTTTCCCTTCAATCAATACTGAGAGCATTGCCTGATTAATCTCCAATTTCCCATTTGGGAATATTTTTGCTGACCTCTCGAATTTTATCAAACTTCAGTTTATCAGATCCTCGTGAACTGTTAATTGCGGCAACAACAGTATACCACGACTCGAGTAAAATTGACATCAAAATCAATGCTTTAATTTCATTTTTGAACATAATTTTCACCGCGCTCAATTGACTTACAATCACGTTGAACTAATTTATATGATCTGCAACAAATCTACCTTCAGACATTTGTAGATTGAACAACCTCTGCATCAAATACACCTTGTTCATAGTCGACGAATTTTCGTGCATATTTTACAGCACCTTTAATAGGCCCGATTTCGTTTTCTCTTTGATGATGTTGAACGTCATGTTTCTGGACAGCGTCAACAAGATCAACCCTAAGGTGTGACAATCCTTGAGCTTCCACTCCTCTGTGATCATAGTATCCGGCATCACCCCCAAAAGAGGTTTCTAAAGATCTTTCTGGTACAGATAATCTTCAATCTGCATCTTCTAGAACTGATATATAATCTATCAAACTTTTCAATTCCAGTCTTTGAAATTTCCATCTTCACAGATTGTGGTGAATCTTGTCTCGCTCTGATACTAGTTATTAGGATCACACAACAACACACACACTCGATCTAAATGAACACAAGAAACATGATAGAGAAAATGTAAGGAGAAATATTGACTAAAGATTTTGTATTAATGACTTTAGGTATGCAAAGAGAGGATATGAAGAATGAGAAATGTACATTGTGAAAGAATTGACTGATTGGTATATATATGATTTCAGTTTATTATATATAACTTAGATATAACCCCTACGGTACATATTTAGTATATATATCTCGACCAGATTTTTACTATAAATAGTTAGCCTCCATATACAAGCTTGTAGAGACAAAATAGTAAGTTTTTTTAGGAGAGTTTGAAGAAAAATAACTGAATGGATGCTCACTATTTCTTATTGCAACTTTTAGCCAATAATTCTGAAAATCGCGAAATTACTCATCCATATTGAATCTCATC
This sequence comes from Cucurbita pepo subsp. pepo, assembly GCF_002806865.2. Lineage (NCBI taxonomy): Eukaryota > Viridiplantae > Streptophyta > Magnoliopsida > Cucurbitales > Cucurbitaceae > Cucurbita > Cucurbita pepo. Next base: position 6,237,751 of record NC_036640.1, read on the forward strand.
CTTTTAAACCAATTTGTACAACTTTATGGCTATGATAGGAACAACTTTGGTTAAGAAATCAAAGGCTAAAAGATGTTGGAACGTTGGAACCCATCAGTTTACTTTTGGTAAACATTTTAAGTTTGAAATTTAGAACTTTGAGTCCAAAATTCATCATCTAGAGATTGATTCGTTTAATGGGTCTTATAAAATTAGCTGTACGGTAAGTTAAGGAACACAATTGAAGAAGAAATCAATAGGAGATGAGCTCTCAATCGTTCAAACTGGAAGCATCTTGGAATTAATTTTCATGGTAAGTTCATTATCAAGCTGGAGACTTGGTAAGTTACATGCCTAGTAGTAACGGAGTCTAACCCGACTAGGGTTCTTTTGCTTCTTTCTATTATTACCAATAGTCAGAATAGATAGAAAAACTCACATTAGATTTTCTTGGAGTTAATTTTCTTGATAAGTTAAATGTCTAGTAGTAATGACGACGATAGTGCAGTTGAGAAAGAATCTTAGCCATGATGAATCTACGCTTGCTGCTTGCTGCCATTGTTGTATTTGAAAAGGGGAGCTCGAGTGAACCAACCCACTACATGAACACCACCACGCAAAACAAGAAGGTTAGATAATTGAAAGTGAGAAACATAAAATGATATTAAGAGCAAACATTCTCTTTGAGAGGAGTAAATTGGGTCACTCTTAGTTATCAAACTCGAGACCTCTTGCACCTAAAGCAAGAATCATACCACTAGACCAAATGCCCTTATTATGGACTTTATATTAGGTTGTTTATTGAATGTATCATCATTATTTCATTTATTTTCTTTGTTAATGAAATTCATGTGCAATTATTATTATATCTTTTAGATCTAGACAATTTGATTATTCTAAAATTATTTACATAGGGTTTGCGATATTAAGAGCATTATCATTATAGTTTTAATATTCCAAGAATTGAACTTAGGACCTTTCGCACTTTAAGCAAGAATTATACCACTAGACCAAATACCCTTACTAAAAAACCCAACATTTTTGTCTCCTACTTAATATGTTTTTTTCTCTCAAGTTTGAAATCTATTTTCTTGAGGGGTTGTCGGACTACAAAACAAAAAGTTGATGGTCTAGTATTTTACTTGTTTGTAAGTAAGGCATGTAATATTGAATTATTCTAATATACAATGGTTATCAAATAAACCAACCACCCAGCAAAGGAAAAAACTAATTAGTTTGGGTTAGATTAATTCGGNGGAGTAAATTGGGTCACTCTTAGTTATCAAACTCGAGACCTCTTGCACCTAAAGCAAGAATCATACCACTAGACCAAATGCCCTTATTATGGACTTTATATTAGGTTGTTTATTGAATGTATCATCATTATTTCATTTATTTTCTTTGTTAATGAAATTCATGTGCAATTATTATTATATCTTTTAGATCTAGACAATTTGATTATTCTAAAATTATTTACATAGGGTTTGCGATATTAAGAGCATTATCATTATAGTTTTAATATTCCAAGAATTGAACTTAGGACCTTTCGCACTTTAAGCAAGAATTATACCACTAGACCAAATACCCTTACTAAAAAACCCAACATTTTTGTCTCCTACTTAATATGTTTTTTTCTCTCAAGTTTGAAATCTATTTTCTTGAGGGGTTGTCGGACTACAAAACAAAAAGTTGATGGTCTAGTATTTTACTTGTTTGTAAGTAAGGCATGTAATATTGAATTATTCTAATATACAATGGTTATCAAATAAACCAACCACCCAGCAAAGGAAAAAACTAATTAGTTTGGGTTAGATTAATTCGGTTCAGTTCATCAGTTTGTTTGATTTAGTTCTTCTATTTTGCCTCGTATGACAAGAAAATAAAGTTGTATTGAATGCACCTAAGTTTCATTTATGACAAACTCATATGAAATATAATTGCATTAATAGCACTAAGAGTTGGAGTCTATAAGCATTTCATAAACTTAAGTACAACTCATGCTTCATTAAAGACGAGATAAACTTTAGTTAAGTAATTGGAACTTTAAATTACTTCATGTGGAGCTTTAATTGCTCTATGCTAGTTACAATCTTTAGGATTGACTAATTGGACACGAGTTCTTGGATTTAGGAGATTGTTTTATGTAATTTTTAACTACAACTTATGTTTTCAAATTTTTTAGGTCATAATTTAGATAGTAGTTGTTATATTATGGATGAACACTAGAGTTTCAATCCACTTCACCACAACTACTCAAGTTTTTATTTGAAAGCTGTAATTGTCATCTATGTTGTATTGCAATAAGATTTGTTTTTTATTAAATTTTAGTTAAAGTTGAATATTTTACTTCTTAGGAGTAAAAAACTTTGTTTCTTTCCATAATATGAATTTAGTTGAAGAGTTATTACGAATAAATGGAGAAGAAATTTTCTTTAAAATAATAAACAGACCCAAGTTCATCGTTGTTGTTGTCATCTACTTGTGATTTTGCAAAAAGCTTAACTAATATGAAATATTAAGGTACATCAAGAATATATCCTACACATCATTCAAGATGACAATAAAATGGAGTTAAATTGAAGCACTTTTAGTNTCATACCACTAGACCAAATGCCCTTATTATGGACTTTATATTAGGTTGTTTATTGAATGTATCATCATTATTTCATTTATTTTCTTTGTTAATGAAATTCATGTGCAATTATTATTATATCTTTTAGATCTAGACAATTTGATTATTCTAAAATTATTTACATAGGGTTTGCGATATTAAGAGCATTATCATTATAGTTTTAATATTCCAAGAATTGAACTTAGGACCTTTCGCACTTTAAGCAAGAATTATACCACTAGACCAAATACCCTTACTAAAAAACCCAACATTTTTGTCTCCTACTTAATATGTTTTTTTCTCTCAAGTTTGAAATCTATTTTCTTGAGGGGTTGTCGGACTACAAAACAAAAAGTTGATGGTCTAGTATTTTACTTGTTTGTAAGTAAGGCATGTAATATTGAATTATTCTAATATACAATGGTTATCAAATAAACCAACCACCCAGCAAAGGAAAAAACTAATTAGTTTGGGTTAGATTAATTCGGTTCAGTTCATCAGTTTGTTTGATTTAGTTCTTCTATTTTGCCTCGTATGACAAGAAAATAAAGTTGTATTGAATGCACCTAAGTTTCATTTATGACAAACTCATATGAAATATAATTGCATTAATAGCACTAAGAGTTGGAGTCTATAAGCATTTCATAAACTTAAGTACAACTCATGCTTCATTAAAGACGAGATAAACTTTAGTTAAGTAATTGGAACTTTAAATTACTTCATGTGGAGCTTTAATTGCTCTATGCTAGTTACAATCTTTAGGATTGACTAATTGGACACGAGTTCTTGGATTTAGGAGATTGTTTTATGTAATTTTTAACTACAACTTATGTTTTCAAATTTTTTAGGTCATAATTTAGATAGTAGTTGTTATATTATGGATGAACACTAGAGTTTCAATCCACTTCACCACAACTACTCAAGTTTTTATTTGAAAGCTGTAATTGTCATCTATGTTGTATTGCAATAAGATTTGTTTTTTATTAAATTTTAGTTAAAGTTGAATATTTTACTTCTTAGGAGTAAAAAACTTTGTTTCTTTCCATAATATGAATTTAGTTGAAGAGTTATTACGAATAAATGGAGAAGAAATTTTCTTTAAAATAATAAACAGACCCAAGTTCATCGTTGTTGTTGTCATCTACTTGTGATTTTGCAAAAAGCTTAACTAATATGAAATATTAAGGTACATCAAGAATATATCCTACACATCATTCAAGATGACAATAAAATGGAGTTAAATTGAAGCACTTTTAGTTTCATGTTTGAAAGGTTCAAGATGAAGCATAATTGTATTAATGATATTAAAGAGAAATTCATGTTTTATTAGAAGAGATCAACTTCATTTAACTACGAGTTTAAACTACTTCTATTGTAATTTCAATCCATCTACCGTGATTACAAATTTAGGGTTGGCTAATTGGTCATTAATTCAAAATTTTAGGTTATAATTTAGGTAGTAGCCATTATAATATTAATGAGCATAAGAGTTACAATTATTTCATGGACTATATGTGTTATAGTTAAAAGAACATATATATATTATGTATATCGAGGTCTGGATAAAGCACAAAGTAGCAAGGAACACTATTGTTGACTCTAGAGCCACCCACAACTCATGATCGAGACCAATGCAAAATAGTTTAACATCCTTTGGCATCGGGATACAGGAAATATGAACGCCGTCAAATTGGAAGCTTTACCTGTCTTAAGAGTCACAATCAAAACTCTGATCAAACTGGAGCCTTGGACAAGGAAAATCGTTTTGTGATAGTTGAAATGGATGACTTCAACGTCGTGTTAGGGATAAACGTCCTGCTGGAACACAAAGTCATTTATATGTCTCTAGCAAAATGCCTAGTAGTAATGGAGTATAACCCGACGATCATTTAGAAAAACATCCATCAACCAAGAGGGGTGACAATGATGTAGATACTAGAGTTGAGAAAGAATCTTAGCCCCGATGAATTTACACTTGCTGCTATTGTTGTAATTGAAAAGGGGAGCTCGAGTGAGCCAACCTCAATAGAAACCTTGTTGCCACTACACGAACACCACGACGCAAAACAAGAAGATCAGATAATGGATTTATCCCCACCAGGAGAGATGAATCACAAGATTAGTTTTATGTTGCAATCGAGATCGCCTGCCATAAACAAATGTCATGCGGCTGAACTTGAGCTAGCTAAATTCTGTGAAAAGCTAAATAACTTGTTAGCAGTCGAGTTTATTAGACCTGCAAAGGCTCTTGTCAGTGATCACTCAAATGCTGGGCAAAGACACCAAGCCAACACCTCTACTGGAGAAGGGAGACAAAAACAAGCCATTGAAGCAACACATGCTCACACAGAAATACCATCTCGACGGATGAAAAGAAGGGTCAGTCGGAAGCATCAACAACAATAATTTCAAGAAAAATAGAGAGTTCATATAAGTTAAGGTCAGATCAACTTCGAGTTTAAAGCAACAAGAACCAAAGACTTGTGTGGAAATACTATGGACTAGTCAAAGTTAGCCACATGATTATGAAGACATCATATAGGATCTAATTCCTCTTATGGATGCGGACTAACCTTGTTGTCCAACTCAGTAACTTGAAACATTATTATTCCGACCAAGAAGACATCGAGCAAAAGCAGGTGGTATGACGTCATGCAAAGAAGAAAAGGTTTCATGCGAAGAAAGTAGGAAAGACACCAACAGAGAAGACATGAAGAGTCAACGAACCGAGAAGTAATTTTCAACAGCTCCTAGTAGATTGGAAGAGACTCCTCATTCTGAGATCAGCTGGAAGCGCATCGAGAGACCTAAAGTCAGTCTCATCCTACAACACTGAGTTTATGAAGAGTTGGTTGATAGAGATATCAATAAATTGTGTGGGGACAGATATCACGGTCATGATTGCCCAAGGCGTGTTGTTTGAGGCTGCATCTTGCATGTCTCAGCAATTTTTGTAAATAATTTCTTGTCAAGGTGGCATCGCATTCCAAACCTCTTTTACTTGCTTTCATGTTAGATATGTCTTTACTATTATTGTTGTGCCACTACGGGAGTGTATGAGTAGACATCAAAATCATATCTACACCCACCCGGACTAAAATTTTCCAAAATGTATTATAGGAGAATGTGACTAGTTGTCAATTCTTCCTACCTGGGTTATATGTTATCAAATCCATTGTTGTTGCTTATTCACTTTTAGCTTATAATATTGCTTTATTTGAAATTATTTTTAACGTACTTCCTTGCTCAAGTTTTCTAAAAAAATTCTTCCAGACGTGACTCGAGCATACACTACTATTGTCCATGCAGCCATTGTTGGATGCAAGCTGCGAATGAGGGTTAGGCGACGGAAGGTTTTTTTCTTTACCACAGATGGACTTTAGGCTAGTGAGTCTCAAATTTTAGTTCAAACGGACTAAAAATCGAACCTACTAGTTCCTTCTTCCTTATACGACTCACTAAAAATTTTGGTGCCCTTCTCATTCCTATTCTTTGTTCCGCCTCTTCTCGCTCTCTCAAACTTCTTTAAATGTTATTGTTCACCAGTTATTTGGGTGCATCTTCCTTAAAAGGATTGTGACGACAGATGACCTAGGTAAAACTACTATTGGGAGATCAGTGCAATAGAGAATCTGAGCCCCTTTCTTGAAACCTTCCGCGGACAACATAACAAAGAGTTCCTATAAAAAAATATCCTAGAACAATTTGCGTAATGCCTTTGAACTGCCCCTTTCCTGAAATCTTCAGTGGAGAACATAACAAAGAGTTCCTAGAAAAAAATATCATAGATCAATTTGTGTAATGCCTTTGAAGTTAGGGAGCCTCCTAGAAAAAAATATCATAAAACAATTTGTGTAATGCCTTTGAAGTTAGGGCCGAGGCTCTATCAAAATTCTGCAATAGAAAGTGGTATCCTCATAGTTGCAAAGTTGGAAAGACAATCTATACAATTATTGTATTCTTGTTATTTGCTCTCTTCAATTAACGTTGGGGGCATTTCGAGAATCAAATTAAAGACCTCTCGCACCCGAAGCGAGAATTATACCACTAGACCATTTTTAATTGCTAGTCCATATATTTTATGCGCCTCAATATTTGAAATTTATCCACATATTTTTGTGCTTTAGAACCTACTATTATATTCATGTTAATTTCACATTGTCCATCACAGAGTAGAATTTGTTCTTCAAATTAATTGGATGTACTTCAATTAATATTATTAAGAAATATTGAATAAATAAAGTTCATATCCTATAATTCCTATCTTGTAGTTTTGAAATGATGAATGACCTACCTCAAATTAATTTGGTTGAAGCTCCATTGCCACTAAAGGATTCTAAGTGTTTTATTGAAAAAATACATTTGAATTCTAAGTAAAATTTCACCACAAACTAAGTTTTTGAAAACCGCTTTTATTTTATATTTATTTTAGTTTGATTTCTTAAAACATAGGTAAAAAATAGGTGACAAAACATTGAAACGGGATATTTTTCATTTGTACCCTTAACTTATACCAAAAATAAAATAGAGGAAATTTGAAATGCCAATAGTTTACTTCATTCCTTTCACAATTTTACTGCTTTAACAATATTTAACCGTTTTACTACTTAAAACAAAAACAAAATAAGGTACTAGAAGTTCAGACGGGCTAAAGAGTTGCGTGCTTGCTCATTCTATCCATGTTCTCCATTTCCTTCTCTTCCTCCATCACATTCTTTATTTCTCTTCCCATTTCTCAATCTCTAACTCATCATTTCTTTATCTCTAACGAATGCTGATTTGAATAAACAAGGAGAAAAAGAAAGAGAGTGAAGGAAGTAGGTTTGGATTTAGCTTTGAAACTAGACAGATCTAATGAATATCAATACAAAAAATTTAGTGACTTTTCTTTGGACCAACTAGGTAAGTGTTGTTACTATTGGCTTGGTTGGATTTATTGTATGAGGTATTAACAACGCTGCTCCGCAGCCCCTCCATGTGTCGTACTTTGTGAGTGTTTGACATGTATATGTTATGTTATGTTGTAACACGAGTTCAAATGAGGATTAATTTCTCAATATTTTTTTGAAGTTCAAATTTTTAGGAATTTATTGATAGATTTTGAGACCGAATTGAAGAAAAAAATAGTTACAAAAATTAAAAAAAAAAAAACTCATTAAAAGTATAAAAGAAAATAGGAAAAAAAATAGGAAAATCAGTCAAAATTAATGCTAGGGTAAATTTTTCATTTTGACCTATCTTTCCTAAGTAGGGGAGAGTAAGATCGCTAATTAGAGTTCAATAAAGAGGAAAAAGAAAGAAAGAAAAAAAAGGGCGAAAAAGAAGAATATAACTAGAGTTCAATAAAGAGTTGTTTGATATCAGAGTAGCCGGATTTTAGATTATACAGAGTTTTTCTTAGGATAAAGAGTCGTATATCTCTGACTCAGCTCAATGACACGTCTCGCCGCGATCAAGTAAGTAGTCTAACCCTATTTTGAAGTATTATGATATGTTGTAAAACTTGTATGAATTTATATTATGTTTTGAGTTTCGTGGTAGTTATAAAATGTCCTCGTACATTAAAGAGTGAATGTTAACTATATAAGACAATACTAGATCAAAGTTATAGTGTCTAGGTGGAAAAGAGTGGTCATGAGATATCTCACTAGCCTTAGGAAAACAGAGAGTTGTCGCTGTAGAGTGCGAATCATCTAACCAATAGAATTTTGGTACTAGAAATGATGAAACTAGAGATGGTCCCCAAACGTCTGTATGGACCATTTCCAATCGCGTTTTCTTTGGTTCTTTGGCAGCGTTTGTGAAGCTAACTCGTTTATATTTTTCCATAACGCAGCCCTCACAAAAACCCATATCAATAGATTTTTGGCCTTCTAAAACTCCATTCGCAACCATCATCTTCATTTCTTTGACGCTCATATGTGCAAGTCTATTGACACTACTGTAGGGTGTATAAACATGGTTGTTGTTGCTACGAATGGTGTATAGGGTTCACCCTACAGTTGTGTATAGGGTTCCAGATTTTGTGTCATGCTACCACCATGACACCCTTCACAATCTTCCCCAAACTCTTTCGAAACTCGGCCGCATAACCTGTGCTATCCAACTGACCAATAGAGATCATATTCTTCTTGAGACCAGGAATATATTTTATATCCTATAATGTTGACTCATTTCTTGCTAGAGTTTGAATCCAAACATCTCTCTTTTCTTCAATCTCCAACGTTTTGTTGTCGGCAAGATACACTTTTCCAAAATTTCCTTTTTTGAAATTTTGAAACAATTTCTTACTTGATGACAAATGAAACGATGCAACTGAATCTAAAATCCATAATTCAATTGGGTTGTTCACGCTAAGAATTAGAGCATCCTTAGTATCTTCTGCTGAATAGATAGAATCATTATCATCTTCAAATTTGAAATTTTGTTTTTCTTCAATTTTGTACAATCGGTTCGAAGGTGTCATTTTTCTCCACAATTTCAACACTTTACGTTTGGTTTGTTTGGAGATTTTTCTCGATTCCTTGATTTTGATCGCCCATGTTTGTTTGGGCTCCTTGATTTACTTCTTTCCCTTCGATCAACATTGAGAGCATTGCCTGATGAATCTCCAATTTCCCATTAGGGAATACTTTTGCTGACATCTCGAATTTCATCAAACTTCAGTTTATCAGATCCTCGTGAACTGTTGATTGCAGCAACAATAGTATACCACGACTCGGGTAAAGATGACATCAAAATCAATGCTTTAATTTAATTTTTGAACATAATTTCCACCGAGCTCAATTGACTTTTAATCACGTTGAACTAATTTATATGATCTGCAACAAAGCTACCTTCAGACATTTGTAGATTGAACAACCTTTGCATCAAATACACCTTGTTCATAGTGACGGATTTTCGTACATATTTTACAACACCTTCAATAGGCCCGATGTTGTCTTCTCTTTGATGATGTTGAACGTCACGTTTCTGGACAGCGTCAACCAGATCAACCCTAAGCGTGACGATCCTTCAGCTTCCACTCCTCCATGGTCATGGTATCCAGCTTCACCCCAAAACGGGTTCCTGAAGATGTACGGATAATCTTCAATCTGCATCTTCTAGAAACTGATATCGAATCCATCAAACTTTTCAATTCCAGTCTTTGAACTTTCCATCTTCATAGATCGTGGTGAATCTCGCCTTGCTGTGATACCAGTTATTAGGATCACACAACAACGCACACACTCGATCTAAATGAACACAAAAAACATTTAGTATATATATAAAAGGGAGGCTCTCAATTTATCAAAGGGAGGCTCTCAATTTCTTTATAACTGTCTAGTATATATATATAAATATTTAGGATATATATCTTATAAGATTTTTACTGTAAATAGTCAGCCTCCCTATCGGACTCTACAGAGTCCAAATAGTAAGAGTTTCTATGAAACTTTGAACAAAAAATAAGCCAAGGGAGACTCTCAATTTCTTTATGCAACTTTTAGCCAAGAATTCTTAAAATCGCGAAATTACTCATCCATAATGAATCTCATCCTTTTAAAACAATTTGTACAACTTTATGGCTATTAGAGGAACAACTTTGGTCAAGAAATCAAAGGCTAAAAGATGTTGGAACGTTGACTTTCGGTAAACGTTTTAAGTTTGAAATTTAGAAATTTCAGTCCAAAATTCTTCGTCTAGAGATCGATTAATTTAATGGGTCTTATACAATCAGCGGTAGGGTAAGTTACGAACATAATTGAAGAAGAAATCAAGACGAGATGAGTTCTCAATCGTTCAAACTGGATGCATCTTGGAATTAATTTTCTTGGTAAGTTCATTATCAAGCTGGAGACTTGGTAAGTTACATGCCTAGTAGTAACGGAGTCTAGCCCGACTTGGTAAATTTTCTTGGAATTAATTTTCTTGCTAAGTTACATGCTTAGTAGTAACGGAGTCTAACTTGACAATCATTCAGACAAACATCCACCAACCAAGAAGGGTGAAAATGATGACAATAGTACAATTGAGAATGAATCTTAGCCATGATGAATCTACACTTGCTGCCATTGTTGTATTTGAAAAGGGGAGCTTGAGTGAACCAACCCACTACATGAACACCACGACGCAAAACAAGAAGGTCAGATAATGAGTTTATTTTCACCCGGAGAGATAAATCATAAGATTAGTTTTAAATTTGGATAGGTATGTCAATTGAAAGTGAGAAACACAAAATGATATTAAGAGCAAACATCTCTTCCGAAGAGTGAATTGGGTCACTCTTGGAACACCACGACGCAAAACAAGAAGGTCAGATAATGAGTTTATTTTCACCCGGAGAGATAAATCATAAGATTAGTTTTAAATTTGGATAGGTATGTCAATTGAAAGTGAGAAACACAAAATGATATTAAGAGCAAACATCTCTTCCGAAGAGTGAATTGGGTCACTCTTGGAACACCACGACGCAAAACAAGAAGGTCAGATAATGAGTTTATTTTCACCCGGAGAGATAAATCACAAGATTAGTTTTAAATTTGGATAGGTATGTCAATTGAAAGTGAGAAACACAAAATGATATTAAGAGCAAACATCTCTTCCGAAGAGTGAATTGGGTCACTCTTGGAACACCACGACGCAAAACAAGAAGGTCAGATAATGAGTTTATTTTCACCCGGAGAGATAAATCACAAGATTAGTTTTAAATTTGGATAGGTATGTCAATTGAAAGTGAGAAACACAAAATGATATTAAGAGCAAACATCTCTTCCGAAGAGTGAATTGGGTCACTCTTGGTTATCATAATCATACCGCTAAATCAAATGCCCTTATTATGAACTTTATATTAAGTTATTTATTGTATATACCCAAAGCTGCAAGAGTTTGATTAATTCTGAAATTATTTAGAGGGTTTGCGATATTAAGAGCTCTTTTTTTATTTTTTCATGGTTTATTAAGAAATAGGGGCATTCCAAGAATTGAACACAAGACCTCTCACACCCTAAGTGAAAATCATACCACTAGACCAAATGCCCTACTAAAAAATCCAACATTTTAGCTCCTACTCGATATGTTTTTTCTCTCAAGTTTGAAATCTATTTTCGTGAGGGGTTGTTGGACTATTAAACAAAAAGTTGATGGTCTAGTATTTTTACTTGTTTGTAAGTAAGGCATGTAATATTGAATTGTTCTAATATACAAGGGTTATCAAATAAACCAACCACCCAACAAAGGAAACAAACTAATCAGTTTTGTTAGATTGATTCAGTTCAGTTCATCAGTTTGTTTGATTTAGTTCTTCTATTTTGCCTCGTATGGCAAGAAAATAAAGTTGTATTGATTGCACCTAAGTTTCATTTATGACAAACTCGTATGAAATACAATTGCACTAATAGCACTAAGAGTTGGAGTCTATAAGCATTTTATGAACTTAAGTACAACTCATGCTTCATTAAAGATGAGATAAACTTTAGTTAAATAACTGGAACTTTAAATTACTTCATCGGGAGCTTAATTGCTCTATGCTAGTTACCATCTTTAGGATTGACTCATTGGACACGAGTTCTTGGATTTAGGAGATTGTTTTATGTAATTTTCAACTACAACTTATGTTTTCAAATTTTTTGGTCAGAATTTAGGTAGTAGGTGTTATATTATGGATGAACACTAGAGTTTCTATCCAGTTCACCAAAACTACTCTAGTTTTTATTTGAAGATTATAATTGTCATCTATGTTGTATCGCAATATGATTTGTTTTGAAGAAATTTTAGTTAAAGTTGCATATTTTACTTCTTAGGGGTAAAAAATTTGTTTCTTTGCATAATATGAATTTAGTTGGAGAGTTATTATGGATAAATGGAGAAAAAAAATTTCTTTAAAATAATAAACAGACCCAAGCTCATCGTTGTTGTTGTCGTCTACTTGTAATTTTGCAAAAACCTTAACTAATATGAAATATCAAGGTAAATCAAGAATATATCCTACACATCATTCAAGATGACAATAAAATGGAGTTCAATTGAACGCACTTTTAGTTTCATGTTTGAAAGGTTTAAGATGAAGCATAATTGTACTAATGATATTAAAGAGAAATTCATGTTTTATTAGAAGAGATTAACTTTATTTAAGGTACTAGGAGTCTGAACTACTTCTATTGTAATTTCAATCACTCTACCAAGATTACAAATTTAGGGTTTGTTTAATTGGACATCAATTCTCAACTTTAGGATATAATTTAGGTAGTAACCATTATAATATTAATGAGCATAAGAGTTACAATTCTTTCATGGACTATATGTGTTCTAGTTAAAAGAATATATATATATATATATATATATATATATATATATATATATATATTATGTATGTCGAGGTCTGGATAAAGCACAAAGTAGCAAGGAACACCATTGTCAACTCTAGAACCACTCATAACTCATGATCGAGACCAATGCAAAATATTTTAACATCCTTTGGCATTAAGATACAGGAAAGATGAACGCCGTCAAATTGGAAGCTTTACCTGTCTTAGGAGTCACAATGAGAACTCTAATCAAGCTGGAGCCTTGGACTAGGCAAATTGTTTAGTGATAGTTGAAATGGATGACTTCGACGTCGTGTCAGGAATGAACGTCCTGCTGAAACACAAAGTCATTTACATGCCCCTAGCAAAATGTCTAGTAGTAATGGAGTCTAACCCGATGATCATCAGAAAAACATCCATCAACCAAGAGGGTTGAAAATGATGTCGATACTACAGTTGAGAAAGAATCATAGCCATGATGAATCTACGCTTGCTGCTACTGTTGTAATTAAAAAGGGGAGCTCGAGTGAGCCAACCTCAATAGAAACCTTGTTGCCACTACATGAACACCACGACGCAAAACAAGAAGGTCAGATAATTGATTTATCCCCACCAGGATAGATAAATCACAAGATTAGTTTTATGTTGTAGTCGAGATCACNGAGGTCTGGATAAAGCACAAAGTAGCAAGGAACACCATTGTCAACTCTAGAACCACTCATAACTCATGATCGAGACCAATGCAAAATATTTTAACATCCTTTGGCATTAAGATACAGGAAAGATGAACGCCGTCAAATTGGAAGCTTTACCTATCTAAAGAGTCACAATGAGAACTCTAATCAAGCTGGAGCCTTGGACTAGGCAAATCATTCTGTGATAGTTGAAATGGATGACTTCAACGTCGTGTCAGGGATGAACGTCCTGCTGGAACACAAAGTAATTTGCATGTCCCTAGCAAAATGTCTGGTAGTAACGGAGTCTAATCCGATGATCATTCATAAAAACATCCAAGAGGGGTGAAAATGATGTCGATACTACAATTGAGAAAGAATCTTAGCCATGATGAATCTACGCTTGCTGCTATTGTTGTAATTGAAAAGGGGTGCTCGAGTGAGCCAACCTCAATAGAAACCTTGTTGCCACTACATGAACACCACGACGCAAAACAAGAAGGTCAGATAATTGATTTATCCCCACCAGGATAGATAAATCACAAGATTAGTTTTATGTTGTAGTCGAGATCACCTGCCACAAACAAATGTCATGCGGCTGAGCCTGAGCTAGCTAAATTCTATGAAAAGTTAAATAACTTGTTACCAGTCGCGTTTATTAGACCTGTAAAGGCTCTTGTCAGTGATCACTCAAATGCTGGGCAAAGACATCAAGCCAACAAGGGAGACAAAAACAAGCCACTGAAGCAACACATGTTCACACATAAATACCAGATGGATGAAGAGAAGGGTCAGTTGGAAGCGTCAACAACAATAATTTCAAGAAAAATAGAGAGTTCATATAAGTTAACGTCAGATCTACTTCGAATTCAAAGCAACAAGAAACAAAGACTGGTGCGAAAATACTATGGACTAGTCGAAGTTATCCACAAGATTATGAAGACATCATATAGGATCCAATTGCTCTTATGGATGCGGACTAACCTTGTTGTCCACGTCAGTAACATGAAATGTTATTATTCTGACCAAGAAGATATCAAGCAGAAGAAGGTGGTATGACGTCATGCAAAGAAGAAAAAATTTCATGCGAAGAAAGTAGGAAAAACACCAACAAAAAAGACATGAAGAGTCAACGAACCGAGAAGTGATTTTCAATAGCTCCTATTAGATTGGAAGAGACTCCTCATTCTGAGATCAGCTGGAAGCGCATCGAGAGACCTAAAGACAGCCTCATCCTACAACGCTGAGTTTATGAAGAGTTGGTTGATAGAGATATCAATAAATTGTGTGGGGACAAATTTCAAGGTCATGATTGCCCAAGGCGTGTTGTCTATGGCTGCATGTTGCATGTTGCATGTCTCAGCAATTTTTGTAAATAGTTTGTTGTCCAAGGCGGCATGCTCATTCCAAACCCCTTTTACTTGCTTTCATGTTAGATAGGTCTTTATTATTATTGTTGTGCCACTACGGGGGTGTATGACTAGTCATCAAAATCATATCTATACCCACCCGAACTAAAATTTCCCAAAATGTATTATAGGAAAATGTGACTAGTTGTCAATTCTTCCTACCCGGGTTATATGCTATCAAATCCATTGTTGTTGCTTATTCGCTTTTAGCTTATAATATTGCTTTATTTGAAATTATTTTTAACGTACTTTCTTGCTAAGTTTTCTAAAAAATTTCTTCCAAACGTGACTCAAGCATACACTGCTATTGTCCATGCAGTCTGAATTTTGCACAGTTGACTTGTTCGTCGGATTAGAACAAATGTCGCATAATCGTTGTCTCACTGCTGAAAGAGTGCGATTGTGACACTTGTCATCCCTCCGGTTGTGGGCTGGATCTTCTGACTATTTATGTGAGTTGGGCTTGGAGCATGTGTGTAGGTTGAAAATAAAATGGTTGGATGCAAGGTTAGGTTACAATTACCTAATGGCTAATTATGGTCATTAAGTATGAATGTTACAACTCTTGGAATGCCTTCAATAGTTTCATTTTTGAGGCTATATAAAGCCATGTATGTTGGATTTGTAAGCAGACTTGGAAAATACAGAAAGAAGCATTTGTGCTTTTCTTTAGCCAATGGCTAAGTTTCTTTGCAATTCTATGTAGTTTAGATTGCATGTAGAATCATTCAAGCTCGACATGATCAATCTTGCTTGTGGAGTGATTCGAATCTCAA
>NC_036640.1:6254242-6274242 GCF_002806865.2 Cucurbita pepo subsp. pepo
ACTCTAAATTGTAACCCACCCAAAATTTACAACAATCAAACTTCATTCTTCTTCAATGTAGCATGAATTGAAACATCTTTTGATAATTTTGACAACCTTTTCTTCACATCTTCATTGAAGTATATTGTATGATTGATGTCTCTTGGTTCATATCACACGTCTTGATATATCCTTTTGTGTCAATTAGATAATCTATTGATTTACTCGTTTGTTACACATCTATAAATACATGAGGTTGAGGTCATGACCCGCCGAATTAATCTGGATCCAAGTCCTCTTGCGTGAGGTCGGGATCTCACAAGCACGAGCGCCTAGCCTATGGTGTGACAACATTGGTGCCACCTATCTGTCCACGAATCCAATCTTTCATTTTTTTTGAGGTTGATTATCACTTCATTCGTGAAGGAGTATTAGGCGCAATCTGAACTTAGTAGTACATCGTTGAATTAGATAATCTATTGATTTACTCGTTTGTTACACATCTATAAATACATGAGGATGAGGTCATGACCCGCCGAATTAATCTAGATCCAAATCCTCTTGTGTGAGGTCGGGATCTAGCTGCAAACTTTCTCATTCCCGTAAGAATGAGTTAAATAAAGATTTTCTCATTTATGTTCTTATGATTTAGTTCGCGCAAGCACGAGCGCCTAGCCTGTGGTGTGACAACATTGGTGCCACCTATCTGTACATGAATCCAATCTTTCATTTTTTTGAGGTTGATTATCACTTCGTTCGTGAAGGAGTATTAGGCGCAATCTGAACTTAGTAGTACATCGTCTGAATTAGATAATCTATTGATTTACTCGTTTGTTACACATCTATAAATACATGAGGTTGAGGTCATGACCTGCCGAATTAATCTGGATCCAAGTCCTCTTGCGTGAGGTCGGGATCTCGCAAGCACGAGCGCCTAGCCTATGGTGTGACAACATTGGTGCCACCTATATGTCCGCCAATCCAATCTTTCATTTTTTTGAGGTTGATTATCACTTCGTTCATGAAGGAGTATTAGACGCAATCGGAACTTAGTAGTACATCGTCTAAATTAGATAATCTATTGATTTACTTTGTTACACATCTATAAATAGATGAGGTTGAGGTCGGTGACCTGCCATTCAACCTAACAACACCATTAATATGTAATCATAAGGAAGAGTATTTAAAGCACTAGGTTGTTCGCCTTAATTTTTGTAAGAAATACCAAACTATTTAATTTGATATAATGGTGGGGGCATTTGGTGAATCGAACTCAACACTTGAAATTTATCCACTAGACCAAATATCCTTGTAGTGGATCAATCATTTTTAGTTGCTAGTCCATGTGTTTTGTGTGCCTCAAGATTTGAAATTTATCCACGTGTTTTTTTGTGATTTAGAACCTACTATTATTGCCACGTTTATTTCACATTGCCCATCACATAGTAGAATTTGTTCTTCAAATCAATTGGATGTACTTCAATTAATATTATTAAAAAATATTGACATAAATAAAGTTTAGATCCTATAATTCCTACCTTGTACCTTTGAGATTATGAATGACCTTGCTCAAATTTGTTTGGTTGGAGCTGCATTGCCACTAAAGTATATGTATTCCTTTAGGATAGATATTGAAACAATACATTTGAATTTTAAGTAAAATTTCACCATAAACTAAGTTTTTGAAAACGACTTTTATTTTATATTTATTTTATATTTTTTTATTTTTTTATTTGTTAATTTTAGTTTTCAAAACCTAGATTGATATGTCAAAACTACTCCTTTGAAACCATTTAACCATGTTTATATTGTAAAATGGGATTAACTTCTTTTAAGTTTATGTAGTTACTTTTTATTACTAAGNAAAAAAAAAAAAAAAAAAAAGTGCGAGTAAAGATAATTCCTCTTTTATTGTTATATATACTTACTCCATTTGTATTCACTTCGTTTTATACAAAAGTTCACTATAATTAATAAACTCATGTGCTTAATGCATTCCCTATCAAAACAAACTTATTTGTATTAGGATAAATTACAATGAATAGGAAGAGAAGAAATATCCAAAATAAGTAGAAGGTTGAGAATTTCATTCAACCACACAATCGAACTTGATAGACTGAATGGCTCAGATGCAATTCTATCCCAACAATTGCTTGAAACTTAGAAATGGTAGAGATGATGCTATGATTTTTAAGGGAAACATCTCAACTTGAGAGATCAATTTCATTCCTCTCAAATCTTATTTTTACATGATAATTTGTACATATTTATAGTCTTCCCACTAAAAGAAGTTAGTGGCCTTGATTTAATCTAATCCCCTTGAATCTTCACAAGGTCAATTTGACAATTTGATCATTACTTACTTTATGTATTAAAAATAAATAAAGTTTTCTAACAACTCATGTAATGATGCTTGCAACTTCATCCTCTACTTCAACTGTGTAAATATTCACCTCTAAAGCTCTAAATGGTTCTTCCTCAATCGAATAAGCTTGTAACACATGAAATGAGAGTTAAACCAAGCCTATCCAATTTTATAGATGAAGAGAGAATGCTTGTTGAATCTTCTTGGCTGGTCCAGTTGGAACATTTGGAACACCGTGATCCTTATCATCTTCCCCCTCTTCAAAACAATTCGTTGAAAGTAGAATGTGCTGAAAATTCTCCAAAAAATTCATTTTATATGCATTGTTATTAACTATTTCATGGCCTTGATAAGGGTCATCCCCTCTTGGATGTAATTTTATCTTCCTTTGAGATGGGAATCGCTCCTCGCGAAAAGGTATCCAAACCCAGTTATTGAGTTGAAAAATGATTTCCTTCCGTCATTTGTTAATTCTTGAAGCAACTTTGAAATTTTGTTTCTCAATTGTCTCCTTCACCTCTTTATGCAATGTTTTGATCAGACCTTACTTGTGGTTGCTTTACTCACAAAAATATTTAATTCTTAAAGTAACTTTTTGTTTCTCAATGGTCTCCTTTCACCTGTTTATGCAATGTTTTGATCAAATATGCCTTGTGGTGGCTTTACTCACAAAAATATTAGAATTAATAGGAAGCAAATCAAGAGGAGTAAGTGGATTAAATCCATAAACATCTTCAAAAGGAGAACAATGAGTGGTACTATGAATTACTCTAAAGGATAACGGTACTATGAATTGCTTTCTTATATGCCATGTGTACAAATGGCAAACATTCGTCTCAAGACTTAATATTCTTAGAAATAATAGGCCAATTAAATCCCAAGACTTACCTATCATTTTTGTGTGGTTCCATATTATATTATTTTTTTGTGTGGTTCCATATCATATTATTTTTGTGTGGTTCCATATCATAGAGCATTGAGGAATACAGAGCTCCCACACCACACTTTTCCAAAGTGACTAAAAACGTGGTTCCATATTATAGAGCATTTAGAAATATAGCGCGGGGTAATGGGGGTACCAATCCCCATACCAATTGTATGCAAAGAGAGCACTCTACCATCTTAGTTACATCCCCGCAATTTTTGCCTAACAAAACCCAAAATTGTAGGTCATCAATAATAGTGAAAATGAAAAAATATTTTAGCTCATTATGTCAAAAATAAGAAAAAATTGAATAGAAATAAAATATTAATAACCAATAGTTTCTGTAGGAGATGCACTCTAACATCTTAGCTACATCCCCACAATTCTTACCTAATAAAACTCATCATCAATAATAGTGAAAAAAAGAAAAATTGAATAGAAGTAAAAAATTAATAAGTTTCTTTAAGAGATGCACTCTACCATCTTAGCTACATCCCCACAATTCTTACATAACAAAACCCAAAATTACCCGTCATCAATCATAGTGAGAACGAAATAATATTTTTGCCCATTTTGTCAAAAATAAGCAAAAATTTAATAGAAATAAAATATTAATAACGAATAGTTTATTTAGGAGATTAAACCATCACAAAATCCTAAACGTCTCGTCAAAAATTCCTTTGGAGATGCGGGGTATCAATTCCCGTACCTCTTGCATGCAAAGAAAAACTACATCCCTACAATTCTTACACCACAAAATCCTAAACATCACGTCATCAATAAAAGTGAAGATGATCCCTTTACCTCTCGCATGCAAAGAGTGCACTCAACCATCTTACCTACATCCCCACAATTCTCAAATCACAGAACCCTAAACGTCCCGTCATCAATAATAGTGAAAATGAAAAACTCCCTAAGATCATTATGTCATAAATAAGAAAAAATGGAAAAGTAATAATATATTTTAATAATTGATAGTTTTCCTTTGGAGATAGAGAGTAGCGATCCCTGTACCTCTCGCATGCAAAGCAAGCGCTCTACAGTTTTGATGGTGTTAATATAACACATGGAATGCAAGCGCTCTACAGTTTTGATGGTGTTAATATAACACATGGAAGCAATTTGGATCTTAGGCACCCTTAGTACATCAATTATAATAAATTAGCTAGCATGTTCAAAATCATTAAAACTCAATGAGTTTGAATACTAACCTTTTGTACTTTAAATTCTTTTTTTCTCACGAACTAGTTTCGAATCACCACTATTGTCTTCTTTACTATTCTCCGACCTTAGAACGAGATTGTAGAATCTAGTGAATGACTAAATTTGAAAGGAATTTAATATATGTAAAGAGAGAGTTTTGAGAGAATTTCTCAAAGTTTGTCAAGAATACTTTCCATGTACCTTGATCACTCTATTTATTGATGTTTGCATGTTCATGCAAATTTGAGATTACAAAATTTTGACACTCAAAATTCCACTCAAATTTGTGGGGTTTATTTGGCAAACATGCATGTTTGGTTAAACCAAATTTTAACACTCAAAATTCCACTCACATTTGTGGGATTATGTGGCAAACATGCAAGTTTGGTTAAACCATATATTGACACACAATATTCTACTAACTCAAACATGAATTTTTTCATGGGTAAAGTCAACATTTTAACTTTCTTTATTTTAATTCAACAATTAATTTAAATAATTAATTTCAAATCAAAATAATATTAAATGATTAATTAAACAATTTAATTAATATTTAACATTAAAACAAATGTCAATCCGAATGAAATCCGGAACATATTGATTATGAATCCATATTCATAATTAAAATATTTAAATCTTATTTGCATATCTCCAATTCTCTCATTTTGTTTAATTCGTAATTAAATCAAAATGTGGTTAAATATATCATATATATTTAGCGCATATTCCCTAATTTGAGTTTGAACACTTCGAACTCACTCGTCACACTGTTCTAAGGTTTAGTTCGATATGAGCTAGCAAGGGGACCTAATGGACCTACAGATCATGGGCTCCAACGATCCGAGATTAATCGCATAAACTTATTAACCTTGTTAACCAACATTCGTTAACTACTAGGACACTCCACTATAGCCTAGTAGTTGCACTCCCCTCACTATATACATATTTTTGTCCATTTGATATAACCATGAGTAGTAATCGATCCTTCTCAGGTTGTTCGTAACTAGAGTTGGGTCAATTTACCGTTTTAACCCCAAAGTTACTTCTTGTTCCTTGAGTCCCACTTATCCTCTAATGAACAATTGGTTTGTGGTACAACCACCAAACCGAATCCCTCTCAGCCAATGAGAGGGTGGGGCCGCTTGTTCAAGATTTGGAGTCAGTACTTAAGGGAACAACCTCTCTACTATCCCTAAAAGCAGGTAGGAGTGATTTCCATCTTACACTCTATGTCCCCAGCTATTCACCCAGTCTTACCCCTGAAATGGGTGGCTTATTGAGTAGGTGGACTCATGGCACTTTCACCCATGTAAATCTGAGGATACTTTCGAATAAACAAGAGTGCATAGTTAGCTCAGGATTAAGATTGAGTTACCTAGGTCATCGAATGAAAAAATCAATCTCAACAATAAACGACATTATAAAGTGAGAGTGGTTTTCTTCATGGTCCGATCTTATGCATTACTCATTGCAGAGGACGCCCCCACTCACAAGTCTCCACATGTACAATTTAATGATCACATTGTTTATATCATATACAAAAGTGGGCCGCATCCATAGTGTCCCTAGAATAAGGTACTCAACCTTATCCCTATACTATAGATCATTTTGACTATATACTTGAACTTGATCCACTCTTATGTCTCTATATATAGTTCAAGTAATCATACTATAGCCAGAATGTTCTTAGTTTATTGAATTTAGATTAATGATCGTAACATTCACTTTATTCAATAACAATCTTTATTACCTCTCGCATGCAAAGAGAGAAGTCTACCATCTTAGCTACATCCCCACAATTCTTACATCACAAAACTCATACGTCATGTCATCAATAATAGTGAAAATGAAAAACTAAATAGTGAAAATAAAAGACTATCTCTCCTCGTTATGTCATAAATAAGAAAAAATTGAAAAGAAATAATATATTTAACAATTGATAGTATTCTTTGGAGATGTATGGTAACGATCCCCGCATCTCTCGCATGCAAAAAAATTGCTCTACCATCTGAGCTACATCCCCACAATTATCTATGCTCATTATGTCGTAAATAAGAAAAAATTGAAAAAAATTGCTTTCTTCAATTTTGTACAATCTGTCCGAAAGTGTCAGTTTTCTCCACAATTTCATAACTTTATGTTTGGTTTGTTTGAAGTTTTTCCTCGATTCCTTTATTTTGATCGCCCATGTTTGTTTGGGCTCTTTGATTTACTTCTTTCCCTTCGATCAACAATGAGAGTATTGCAAGATGAATCTCCAATTTCCCGTTTGGGAATACTTTCACTAACATCTCGAATTTCATCAAACTTCAGTTTATCATATCCTCGTGAACTATTGATTACAGCAACAACATTATACCACGACTCGTGTAAAGATGACATCAAAATCAATGCTTTAATTTCATTTTTGAACATAATTTCTACCGAGCTCAATTGACAGACAATCACGTTGAACTAATTTATATGATCTGCAACAAATCTACCTTCAGACATTTGTATATATTTGACAACACCTTGTTTGTAGTCGACGAATTTTCGTACATATTTGACAACACCTTCAATAGGCCCGATGTCGTCTTCTCTTTGATGATGTTGAATGTCATGTTTCTGGATAGCGTAAACCAGATCAACCCTAAGGTGTGACGATCCTTGAGCTTCCACTCCTCCGCGGTTATGGTATCCGGCTTCACTCCCAAAAGGGGTTTCTAAAGATTTTTCTAGTACATATAATCTTCAATCTACATCTTCTAGAAACTGATATCGAATCTATCAAACTTTTCAATTCTTTTCTTTGAACTTTCCATATTCACAGATCGTGGTGAATCTCGTCTCGCTCTGATACCAGTTATTAGGATCACACAACAATGCTCACACTCGATCTTGAACACAAAGAACATGATAGAAAAAATATAAGGATATATTGACTAAAAGTTTTGTATTAACAACTCCAAGGTATGCAAAGAGAGGGTATGAAGGATGAGAAATGTACATTTGGAAAGCACAGACTAATGGGTATATATATGATTTCAGTTTATTATATATATATATATAGATATAGCTTTAACAGATATAACCGCCTACTATATATAAATATTTAGTATATATATATCTATCAGATTTTTACTACAAATAGTCGGCCTCCATATCCAACATTCTAGAGCCCAAATAGTTAGTTTTTCTTGAGAGTTTAGAGAAAAATAAGCAAATGGAGGCTCGAAACGTTGGAACCCATCAGTTTAATTTCTGTAAATGTTTAAGTTCCAAAGTTAGAACTTTGAGTCCAAAATTCTTCGTCTAGAGATTGATTCGTTTAATGGGTCTTATACAATTAGTTGTAGTGTAAGTTACGTTTAATGGGTCTTATACAATTAGCTGTAGGGTAAGTTACGTTTAATGGGTCTGATACAATTAGCTATAGGGTAAGTTAAGGAACACAGTTGAAGAAGATTAACAGAGTTGAAGAAGATTATCATCAACTCATCTTCTACGGCTACTGAGAAGCATCTTACACAGCTTTGGGATGATTATGCCGTCAAGGATCTTGGTATTTTGAGTTACTTTCTTGGGATTGAGGTCCATCGTACTTCCTTGAAGATTTATTGTCCAAAACAAATATGCTCACCTCCAAAGGTGTGCACACACCTATGCTTCCTAGTGAGAAGTTGTTATTGGATGGTGGTGATCATCTCTCGCCTGAGGATACTACTCAGTATCGGAGTGTCGTTGGTGCTCTCTAATATTTGTTCCTTCTGTGTCAACAGAGTGTGTCAGTTCGTGTCCTCCACAACTTCTGTACATTGGGAGGCAGTCAAACTAATTCTCCATTATCTACATGACACTATTGATATGGATTTGTGTCAGCTCATCTTCTACGGCTACAGAGAAGCATCTTGCACAGCTTCGGGATGATTATGTCGTCAAGGATCTTGGAATTTTGGGTTACTTTCTTGGGATTGAGGTCCACCATACTTCCTTGAAGATTTATTGTCCAAAACAAATATGCTCACCTCCAAAGGTGTGCACGTCCACCGTACTTCCTTGAAGATTTATTGTCCAAAACAAATATGCTCACCTCCAAAGGTGTGCACTCACCTATGCTTCCTAGTGAGAAGTTGTTATTGGATGGTGGTGAACATCTCTCACCTGAGGATACTACTCGGTATCGGAGTGTCGTTGGTGCTCTCCAATATTTGTTCCTTCTGTGTCAAGAGAGTGTGTCAGTTCGTGTTCTCCCCAACTTCTTACATTGGGAGGCAGTCAAACTAATTCTCCATTATCTACATGAATCTATTGCATGGGCTTGTGTCTTACAAAGTCCAACACTGATTTGATGAGTGCCTTATCGGATGCTCTAATTGGGCCGGAAATCCTGATGACCATCGAAGCACTGGAGGTTATGTGATCTTCTTTGGTGGCAATCTTATCCCCTCGAGTTCAAGGAAATAATCGACAGTTTCTCGTTCTAGTACTCTGACACGTCCTGATACATCCTTCATGGTCACTGTACATTGGGAGACAGTCAAACTAATTCTCTGTTATCTACATGACACCATTGATATCTTTGGTGGCAATCTTATCTCAAAGCCCTAGGTTGTTCGCCATAATTTTTGTAGGAAACAACAAACTATTTAATTTGATATAATTGTGGGGGCATTTGGTGAATCGAACTCAAGATTTGAAATTTATCCACTAGACAAAATGCCCTTGTAGTGGATCAATCATTTTTATTTACTATTCGATGTGTTTTATGTGCCTCAAGATTTGAAATTTATCCACGTGTTATTTTGTGCTTTAGAACCTACTATTATTGTCAAGTTAATTTCACATTGTCCATCATATAGTAGAATTTGTTCTTCAAATCAATTGGATGTACTTCAATTAATATTATTAAAAAATATTGACATAAATAAAGTTCTTTGTACTTCAATTAATATTTATTAAGAAATATTGACATAAATAAAGTTTATATCCTATCACCTTGTACCTTTGAGATTACATAATCCAGTTCAAATTTGTTTGGTTGGTGATGCATTACCACTGCCACTGAAGTATATGTAGATATTGAAACAATACATTTAAATTTTAAGTAAAATTTTACCACAACTACTTCTTTGCTACCATTTAACAATATTTATATTTTAAAATGGGATTAACTTCGGTAAAGTTAAAGTTTATAGGTTCTTTTTATTACTACTTTTATTTCTATCTCATGTTAAAAAAAAAAAAAAAAAAAGTGCTAGTAAATATAATTCCTCTTTTATTGATATATATACTTACTCCATTTACATTTACTCCATTTTATACAAAAGTTTACGGTAATTAATAAATCCATGTGCTTGATACATTCCCTAAAAAAACAAACTTGTTTGTGCTAGGATAAATTTCAATGAATAGGAGAGAAGAAACACCGAAAATAAGTTGAAGGTTAAGGATTTCACTCAACCACACAATCGAACTTGATAGACTGAATGGCTCAAATGCAATTCTACCCCAACAATTGATTGAAACTTAGAAATGGGAGAGATGATTCTAAGATTTTTATAGGAAACTTCTCAGAGAGATCAATTTCATTCCTCTCAAATCTAATTTTTACATAATAATTTATAAATCTAATTTTTACATAATAATTTATTGATATTTATAGTATAAGTTAGTGGCCTGGATTTAATCTTAATGGATTTGAATCTCCACAAAGGACAGGTCAATTTGACAATTTGACCCTTACATACTTTATGAATTAAAAATAAATAAAGTTTTCTGACAACTCATGTAATGATGCTTGCAACTTCATCCTCTACTTCAACTGTGTAAATATTCACTCCTAAAGCTCCAAATGGTCCTTTCTCAATCGAATAAGCTTGTAACACATGAAATGAGAGTTGAACCAAGCCTATTTAATTTTATGAATGAAGAGTGAATGCTTGTTAAATCTTCTTGGCTGGTCCAGTTGGAACATTCGGAACACCGTGATCCTTATTATCTTCCCCATCTTCAAAAGAATTCGTCCTCGAATCACAAAAATCATCACCTACATCAAAAAGGATTCGCCGCAACATTGAAAATAGAGTGTGCTGAAAATTCTCTAGGAAGATCATTTAATATGCATTGATATTAATTATTTCAAGGACTTGATAAGGGTCATCCCCTCTTGGATGTAACTTTGTCTTCCTTTGAGATGGGAATAGCTCCTTGCGAAAATGTATCCAAACCCAATTATCGGGTTGAAAAATGATTTCCTTTCGTCATTTGTTAACTCTTGAAACAACTTTGAAATTTTGTTTCTCAATTGTCTCCTTCACCTCTTTATGCAATGTTTTGATCAGACCTTACTTGTGGTTGCTTTAATCACAAAAATATTTAATTCTTAAAGTAACTTTTTGTTTCTCAATTGTCTCCTTTCACGTGTTTATGCAATGCTTTACTCACAAAACTATTAGAATGAATAGGAAGCAAATCAAGAGGTGTAAGTGGATTAAATCCATAACATCTTCAAAAGGTGAACAATGAGTGGTACTATGAATTGCTCTAAAGAAGAACGGTACTATGAATTGCTCTAAAGAAGAACAGTACTATGAATTGCTCTATTATATGTTATCTCTACAAATGGCAAACATTCGTCCGAAGACTTAATATTCTTAGAAATAATAGGTAAAGGAGAACAATGAGTGGTACTATGAATTGAATTCTTAGAAATAATAGGCAAAGGAGAACAATGAGTGGTACTATGAATTGAATTCCTCTATTATATGTCATAGGTACAAATGACCTATTATATGTCATCTCTACGAATGCCAAACATTAGTCCCAAGACTTAATATATTCTTAGAAATGATAGGCAATAATCCAATTTATCCCACACCATACTCCCTATCTTTTTTGCGTGTAGCAAACCACGTTTAAAGGCGTATACAATCCATATAAAATATCTAAACCATACTCCCTATCTTTTTTGCGTGTAGCAAACCACGTTTAAAGGCGTATACAATCCATATAAAATATCTAAACCATTAAGGCACCACCATATTATAGAGCATTCAGGAATACAGAGAGGGTATTCAGGGTATTGATCCCTATACCAATCGCATTCAAAGAGAGCACTCTACCATCTTAGCTACCTCCCCACAATTCTTGCATTACAAAACCCAAAATTGTGCATCATCAATAATAGTGAAAATAAAAAAATATTTCTGCTCATTAGGTCAACAATAAAGAAAAATTGAATAGAAATATAATATTAATAACGAATAGTTTATTTAGGGAGATGCACTCTACCATCTTACCTATATGCCCACAATTCTTACATAACAATATACTTATATACTTGAACTTGATCCATCGATCCCCCTGCTATTGTGTGCCTCAAGATTGAGGTTGCTCAAGATTTAAAATTTATCAATATGTTTTTTTTTTGTGGACATTCTAAGATGTGAACTTAGGACCTTTCACACCCTAAGAAAGAATAATACCACTAGACCAAATATCCCTTCTTGAACATCTATTTTAGCTCTCACTCGATATGATTTTTTCTCTCAAGTTTGAAATCTATATTTGTTTGGAGTTGAGGGGCTAAAAGAAAGTTCAACAAGGTGAGGTAGGTCTTTTTGTATAAGAGGAAGTTCAAGGATTTAAGGAAAATAAATCATCAACCTTTTTAACTTTTCAATCAATACACGAAATTCTTAATTAATAAATTGTTTGACCTACAAAAACACAAAGTGAAACAAATTAAGTGCATTGGATTGATACATTATTTAGGCCTTTTATATTAAAGAGAAAATTCAAGAGTTGATCTTAAAACCTCTCACGCCAAAAGCAAGAATCATAACGCTCAAATGTCCTTGTTGTAGACTTCATATTCAATTATGCATTGAACTTATCATCGTTATTTCATTTACTTTATTTGATGTTCATATAAATTTGTTCATACAATCAATTCTACTGATTGATCATTAATAAAATAAGACTAATGGAGATGCGGGTGAAAGAAAACTAATGGGGATGCCGACAATCGATCCCCGTACCTCTCGCATGCAAAGAGAGAACTCTACCATCTTAGCTACATCTCCACAATTCTTACATCACAAAACTCATACATCCCGTCATCAATAATAGTGAAAATAAAAAACTAAATAGTGAAAATGAAAGACTCTCTCGTCATTATGTCATAAATAAGAAAGAATTGAAAAGAAATAATATATTTAACAATTGATAGTATTATTTGGAGATGCATGGTAATGATCCCCGCACCTCTCGCATGCAAAATGATTGTTCTACAATCTGAGCTACATCCCCACTATTCTTAAATCACAAAACACTCAACTTTGTGAAGAGTAACAATAAAAAGTAAAAGTAACCAATGGTGGAGTATACAAAATAGAAAGTGAAGAGTAATAAATGGTTAAATATTCACATAGAAATTCTAAAATAGTAAGGGATACCCTCACATCTTTTTTTCTAAGACCACCTCAAGCCCTTGCATTCACATAGAAATTCCAAGAATATGGTGCTTTCAAATCTTATTATCATAATTCTAATTTCAAATCTTATTATCATAATTCTAATTTTTTTTTTCTTTCAAATCTACCATCTTAGCTCCATCCCACAATTTTTACCTAACAAAACCCAAAACTCAAAACTATCCGTCTTCAATAATAGTGAAAATGAAAAAATATTTTTTTTGCTCATTATGTCTAAAATAAAGTAAAATTGAATAGAAATAAAATATTAATAAGTAATAGTTTTTTTAGGATATGCACTCTACCATCTTAGCTACATCCCCACAATTCTTACATAACAAAACCCAAAACTACTCGTCATCAATAATAGTGAAAATAAGATAATATTTATGTTCGTTATGTCAAAAATAACGAATAGTTACTACTCGTCATCAATAATAGTGAAAATAAGATAATATTTATGTTCGTTATGTCAAAAATAACGAATAGTTTCTTTAGGAGATGCAGGGTATCAATCCCCGCACCTCTCACATGTTAAGCGAGCACACTACCATAGGAGCTATATCCCAATGATTCTTACATCACAAAATCCTAAACGTCTCATCAATAATAGTGAAAATGAAAAACTATCTTTGCTCATTATGTCATAAATAAGAAAGTATTGAAAAGAAATAATACACTAATAATCGCTAGTCTTCCTTTGGAGATGCAAGGTATCAATCCCCGCACCTCTCACATGCTAAGCGAGCACTCTACCATATGAGCTATATCCCAATGATTTTTATATCACAAAATCTTAAATGTCTCGTCATCAATAATAGTGAGAATGAAAAACTATCTTTGTTCATTATGTCATAAATAAGAAAATATTGAAAAGAAATAATAATTTAATAATCGATAGTCTACCTGAGATGCGGGGTATCAATCCCCATACCTCTCACATGCTAAGAGCGCTTAATCATCTGAGTTACATCCCCACAATCCTTGTACCTCTTGCATGCAAATCAAGCGCTCTACCATTTAAGCTACATCCCAACAATTATCCTTGCTCATTATGTCGTAAATAAGAAAAAACTGAAAAGAAATAATATATTTAGTAATCAATTCATTTGGAGAAGCAAGGTATCGATCCCATACTTCGGAAGCTCTACTATCTGAGCTACACCCCCACGATTCTTACATTAGAAAATCCTAAACGTCCCGTCATCAATAATATTCTTACATTAGAAAATCGTAAACGTCCCGTCATCAATAATTGTGAAATTTAAAAAATATCTCCGCTCATTATGTCATAAATAAGGAAAAATTGAATAGAAATATAATATTAATAACAATTAGTTTCTTTTTAGATGTGGGGTATCGATTCTCGTACCTCTAGCATGTAAAGAGTGCACTAAACCATCTTACGTACATCTCCACAATTCTTACCCCCATAAAATCTTAAATGTCCTGTCATCAATAATAGTGAAAATGAAAAACTACCTTTTCTCATAAATAAGATTAATAATTGATAGTTTTCCTTGGGAGATGCAGGGGAGTGATCCTCCATTGAAGCTACATCCCTACAATTACAAATAAAATATTAATTACAAATAGTACTTTTGAAGATGCAAGGTATCGATCTTCGTGGCTCTCGCATGCAAAGAGTGCATTCTACCATCTTAGCTACATCCCAACAATTCTTACACGACAAAGTCCTAAATGTCCTATTATCAACAATAGTGAAAATGAAAACTATCCATGCTCATTATGTCATAAATAAGAAAAATTTAAAAAAGAAATAGAATATTTGGTAATAGGATTCATTTGAGATGTAGGATATCGATCCCCGTACTTCTCACATGCGAAGCGAGCGCTCTACCATCTGAGCTACATCCGTACAATTCTTACATCATAAAATCCTAAACCTACCATCACCAATAATAGTGAAAATAAAAAAATATCTCTGCTCATTATGTCATAAATAAGGAAATATCAAATATCAATCCCCGTACCTCGGGGAACGCTCTACCAACTAAGAAATATCGCTACCCATCATGTCATGAATGAGGAAAAATTGAATAGAAATAAATTATTAATAACGAATAGATTCTTTTAGAGATAAGAGGTATTGATCCCTATACCCTATACCTCTCACATGCTAAGCAAGCACTCTACCATCTGAGCTACATCCTCACAATTCTTACATCACAAAACCCAAAATGTCTCATCATCAATATTTAGAGATGCGGGGTACCAGTCCCCATACCTCTCGCATGCAAAGTGAGTGTTCTACCACCCCGCCCCCATACCTCTCGCATGCAAAGCGAGTGTTCTACCATCTAAGCTACATCCACATGATTCTTACTTCACTACATCCCCATGATTCTTACTTCACAAAACATTAAATTTTTCGCCATCAATAAAAGTGAAAATGAAAAAATATATCTACTCATTAAGAGGAAAAATTGAATAGAAACAAATGATTAAAAAAATAGTCTACCATCTGAGCTACATCCCCACATGTCACAAAACCCTAAACGTCTCGTTATCAATAATAGGTCAAAAATAGAGGACTTAGGTATAATTTATGAATCATTTCGACAAAGAATGCATTAATATTATTATTTGGATTAGAAGTATTTAACTTGTGTCATTTTATTGTTATTTATTTACTTCATTTTATTCTACAATCTCTCTTGAGAAGGGGAATTTCGAGATTCAAACTTGAAACCTCTCACAACCAAAGCAAGAATCATACCACTAGACCAAATGCCCTTGTTATGCTAGTTAAAACGTATGTATGAAGCCTTGGGCCTAGGTATTAAGGTCGTATTTTGTCGTATTGCAGGAAACACATGAAGTCCTTGCGCTTGAACTGAAGCCTTGGATGTAGAATGTGTCTGGAGAACAAAACAAGAACATAATAAGAACAAAGAGCTTTCTACTAAACCTGCTTAAGATTTGGATAGGCATACTTACCGAAAGTGGGAAACATGAAATGATATTAAGAGCATTATCATTATAGTTTTGTTTTTCTTCTCTTTTTTTTCTTTATTTCCTAAGATGAGTATAAAGCCTTGGGATGTAAAGAAAGACTTTAGGTTGGTGTTGAATGGCCAAGCCATTGCGAACGTGCTTAAGTTCTTATATCTCTTTTCTAATTCCTTTATGTCGACTTTGTTGCCCAACAATGGGTGTAGAGAAGTTAAGAGGTATGTTTGAAAAGTAAATAATAGGAACAACAAGTTTATATAAATATAAAGTCCTTCGATAAGAAAAGATTTATTCCTAGGGGCATTTGAGGTTGCACCCTAAGTGAGAGTCGTACCACTAAGCCAAATGCCTTTTCTTAAATACCCAATATTTTTAGCTTCTACTCAAATATATTTTTCTCTGACTGGTTGGACGACAATAAAATGAAAAGTTGATGGTCTAATATTTTACTTGTAAGTAAGGCATGTTATATTGAATTCTTATAATATACAAGGGCTATAAAATAAACCAACAACCCAACAAAGGAAACAAACTAATCAATTTGGGTTGGATTGATTCGATTCAGTTCATCAGTTTGTTTGATTTAGTTCTTCTATTTTGTCTCGTATGACAACAAAATAAAGTTGTATTGAATGCACCTTAGTTTCATTTATGACAAGCCATATGAAACATAATTGCATTAATAGTACTCAGAGTTGGAGTCTATAAGTATTTCATAAACCTAATTGCAAATCATGCTTCNATTTCATGAACTTAAGTGCAACTCATGCTTCACTAAAGACGAGATAAACTTTAGTTAAGTAACTGGAACTTTAAATTACTTCATGTGGAGCTTCAATTACTCTATGCTAGTTACAATCCTTAGGATTGACTAATTGGACAGAGTTCATGGATTTAAGGAAATTTTTGTGTAATTATCAATTACAACTTATGTTTTCAAATTTTTAGGTCATAATTTAGGTAGTTGTTATTATGGGTGGTAAACTTGTTTCTTTGCATAATATGGATTTAGTTGAACTGTAATTACGGATAAGATGGACAAAGAAATTGTCTTTGAAATGACTAATAAACCTAGGTTCATCGTTGTTGTCTTTTAACCGTGATTTTGCAAAAAGCTTAATTAATATGAACTATCATGTCACAATAACTTTAAGGTAAATCAAGAATATATCCTACACATCATTCAATATTGGCAATAAAATGGAGTTAAACTGAACACACTTTAGTTTCATGTTTGGCGTATTCAAGATAAAGCATAATTGTATTAATGATATTGAGCTTGGAATCTATAAGAATTTATTGATCATAAGAGAAATTCCAGTTTTATTAGAGGAGACCAACTTTGTTTAAGAGTTCAAACTGGCTTAAGAGTTGCGTGCATGCTCATTTTAACTATTGGCTTGGTTGGATGAATTGTATGAGGTATTAACAACACGTGCTCCGTAGCCCCTGCATGTGTCGTACTTTGTGAGTGTTCAGTAAAGAGTTGTTTGAAATCAGAGCAACNGTACTTTGTGAGTGTTCAGTAAAGAGTTGTTTGAAATCAGAGCAACCGGATTTTAGATTATACAGATTTTTTCTTAGGATAAAGAGTCATATATCTCTATGGCTCAACTCAATGACACGTCTCGCCGCATTTAAGTAAGCCGTCTAACCCTATTTTGTAGTATATGATATGTTGTAAAACGTGTATGAATTTATTGTATGTTTTGAGCTTCGTGGTAGTTATAAAATATCCTCTAACATTAAAGAGTGAATTTTAACCATATAAGACAATACTGGATCAAAGTTATAGTGTCTAGATATGGTGAGGAGGAAAAGAGTGTTCGTGAGATATCTCACTAGCCTTAGAAAAACAGAGAGTTGTCGCTGCAGAGCGCGAGACATCTAACCAATGGAATTTTGCTACTAGAAATGATGAAATTGGAGATGGCCCCCAAACGTCTGTATGGACCATTTCCAATCGCACTTTCTTTGGTTCTCTGGCAGCCTTTGTGAAGCTAACTCGTTTATATTTTTTCATAATGCAGCTCTCACAAAAACCCATATCCATAGATTTTAGGCCTTCTAAAACTCCATTCACAACCATCATCTTCATTTCTTTAATGCTCATATGTGCAAGTCTATGGACAGTACTGTAGGGTGTATAAACCTGGTTGCTGTTGCTACGAGTGGTGTATAGGGTTCACCCTACGGTGGTTTATAGGGTTCCAGATTTTGTGTCAGGCTACCACCATGACACCCTTCACAACCTTCCCCAAACTCTTTCGAAACTCGGCTGCATAACCTGTCCTTTACAACTGACCAATTGAGATAAGATTCTTCTTGCGATCAGGAATATATTTGATATCCTATAATGTTCGCTCATTTCCTACTAGAGTTTGTATGTAGACATCTCTCTTCCCTTGAATCTCCAACGTTTTGTTGTCGGCAAGGTACACCTTCCCAAAATTTTCTTATTTGAAATTTTGAAACAATTCATTACTTGAAGATGAATGAAACGATTGGGGCTGTTCACGCTAAGAATTAGAGCATCCTTAGGATCTTCTGCTGAATAGATAGAATCATTGTCATCTTCAAATTTGTGATTTTGTTTTTCTTCAATTTTGTACAATATGTTCGAAAGTGTCATTTGTCTCCACAATTTCAACACTTTACGTTTGGTTTGTTTGGATATTTTTCTCGATTCCTTGATTTTGGTCGCCCATGTTTGTTTGGGCTCTTTGATTTACTTCTTTCCCCTCGATTAACACTGAGAGCATTACCTAATGAATCTCCAATTTCACATTTGGGAATACTTTCGCTAACATCTCGAATTTCATCAAACTTCAGTTTATCAGATCCTCGTGAACTGCTGATTGCAGCAACAACAGTATACCACGACTCGAGTAAAGATGACATCAAAATCAATGCTTTAATTTCAATTTTGAACATAATTTCCACCGAGCTCAATTGACTTTCAATCACGTTGAACTAATTTATATGATCTGCAACAAAGCTACCTTCAGACATTTGTAGATTGAACAACCTTTGCATCAAATATACCTTGTTCATAGCCGACAGATTTTCGTACATATTTTACAACACCTTCAATAGGCCCGATGTCGTCTTCTCTTTGATGATGTTGAACGTCATGTTTCTTGACAGCGTCAACCAGATCAGCCCTAAGGGGTGACGATCCTTGAGCTTCCACTCCTCCGTGGTCATGGTATCCGACTTCACCCTCAAAAGAGGTTTATGAAAATCTTTCTAATATAGATAATCTTCAATCTGCATCTTCTAGAAACTGATATTGAATCCATCAAACTTTTCAATTCCAGTCTTTGAACTTTTCATCTTCACAGATCATGGTGAATCTCGCCTCGCTCTGATACCAGTTATTAGGATCACACAACAACGCACACACTCGATCTAAATGAACACAAAAGACATGATAGAGAAAATGTAATGAGAAATATTGACTAAAGGTTTTGTATTAATGACTTCATGTATGCAAATAGAGGATATAAAGAATGAGAAATGTACCTTTTGAAATAATTGATTAATGGGTAAATATATGATTTCAGTTTATTATATATATATACTATAACCGCCTATATATACAAGTATTTACCATATATATCTCTGTCAGATTTTTAGTATAAATAGTTAGCCTCCATATCCAAATGTTCGAATCGTAAGTTAAGTTTTTGTAGGAGAGTTGGGAGAAAAATAAGCCAATGAAAGCTCTCAATTTCTTTATGCAACTTTTAGCTAAGAATTCTAGAAATTGCGAAATTACTCATTCATAATGAATCTCATCATTTTAAATCAATTTGTACAACATTATGGCTATGAGAGAAACAAATTTCGTTAAGAAATCAAAGGCTAAAAGATGTTGGAACGTTGGAACCCATCAGTTTACTTTTGGTAAACGTTTTAAGTTTGAAATTTAGAAATTTGATTCCAAAATTCTTCGTCTAGAGATTGATTAATTTAATAGGTTATATACAATTAGCTGTAGGGTAAGTTGGAACACAATTGAAGAAGAAATCAAGAGGAGATAAGCTCTCAATCGTTCAAACTGGAAGCATCTTGGAATTAATTTTCTTGGTAA
>NC_036640.1:6279242-6305002 GCF_002806865.2 Cucurbita pepo subsp. pepo
TGTTCAAATAAGAACATCCACGCCAAGATAAACTATTCATACCAAAAGGATTATATCCATTGATAAGTTGTGAATAGTTTAACCATAGTGAGTCCTTTTGAATTGGGTCACTCTTGGTTATCAAACTTGAGATCTATTGCACCCAAAGCAAGAATCATATCACTAAATCAAATGCCTTATTATGGACTTTATATTAAGTTGTTTATTGAATGTATCATCGTTATTTCATTTATGCCCTTATTATGAACTTTATATTAAGTTTTATTGAATATATCATCATTATTTCATTTATTTTCTTTTATTATTATATCTTTTCGATTAATTATGAAATTATTTAGAGGGTTTGCGCTAAATATATACGATACATTTAACTGCATTTTAATTTAATTACAAATTAAATAAAAGGAGAGAATTTGAGATATTTAAATAAGATTTAAATGTTTTAATTATGAATACGGATTCATAATCAATATATGCGCGAATTGATTGAGATTGACATTTGATTTAATGTTAAATATTAATTAAATTGTTTAATTAATCATTTAATATTATTTTATTTAAAATTAATTATTTAAATTAATTGTTGAATTAAAATAGAGAAAATCAAAATGTTCACTTCAATTCATGGAAAAATCGATGTTTGAGTTAGTAGAATTTTGAGTGTCAAAATTTGGTTAATTCAAACTTGCATGCTTGCCACATGATCCCACAAATTTGAGTAGAATTTTGAGTGTCAAAACTTTGGTAATCTCAAATTTGGATGAACATGCAAATATCACTCTATAAATAGAGTGATCAACGTACATGGAAAGACATCTTCAAAAATTTTGAGAAAAATCTCTCAAAACTCTCTCTTTACATGTACTAAATTCCTATCAAGTTTAGTCACTCACCAGATTCCACAATCCCGTTCTAAGGCCGGAGAATAGTAAGGCAGACACTGGTGGTGGTTCGAAACCGGTTCGTGAGGAAAAAGGAATTTGAAATAGAGTGCCTAAGAACAAAATTGCTTCCGCATGTGTTATATTAACACTATCATGAACATCGTGCTTCATGCAAAAGTAGTGTTGATGCAACATATTAATCCCATTAAGGCACCACCATATTATAGAGCATTTAGGAATATAGAGCAGGGTTATTCGAGGTATCGATCCCCATACCAATCGCATGCCAAGAGAGCAATCTACCATCTTAGCTACATCCCCACAATTCTTACATCGAAAAATCCTAAACGTCTCGTCATCAATAATAGTGTAAATGACAAACTATCCCAGCTCATTATGTCATAAAAAAGAAAAAATTGAAAAGAAATAATATATTTAATAATTGATAGTTTTCCTTTGGAGATGCAAGGTATCAATCCTCGTACCTCTCACATGCGAAGCGAGCGCTCTACCAGAACCTACATCCCAACGGTTCTTCATCTCAAAACCCTAAACATCTGATCATCAATAATAGTGAAAATAANAACAATTAGTTTATTTTTGAAATGGAGAGTATTTCTACCGGCGGTTCAATAAATAAAATATTAATAACAAATAGTTTCTTTTAAAGATTGAATAGAAATACAATATTAATAAATAAATAGTTGACTTTATGATCCCCATACCTCTCACATGCCCCTAAACCTCTCGTTATCAATAATAGTGATCCACAATTCTTACTTCACAAAACCCTAAACCTCCCGTTATCAATAATAGTGAAAATGAAAAACTATCTCGGCTCTTTATGTCATAAATAGGAAAAAATTGAAAATCAATATTAATAACAAATATTTTCTTTTGGAGATGCGAGATATTGATCACCATACCTCATACCTCTAAGTGAGCGCTCAATCATTTGAGCTACATCCCCATTGAATAGAAACAAGATATTAAAAATGAATAGTTTCTTTTGAAGATGCAAGGTATCGATCCCCAAATCTTCCACATGCTAAGCGAGCACTCTACCATCTAAGCTACATCCCCACAATACTTACATTTAATGTAACACCCCTAATTTTCTTAACATAATTAGTGAAGTCACCCATACATAAGTCATTTAGTTGAAATTCATCATAAATAACCTTGGAAAACAACACTAGTCTTTTGTAAAGGTTCAAAATCCAACTAAACATAACTCCAACACGAAAACGTTCTATAACTTTATTAAAAAATTTAAATGAAATAAATGTTCAACAATCTAACTTAGACATCCAAATAACAACTTAATCTACTAACTACGCCCTCTCACTTCCATGGTAACCTCAGCTT
This sequence comes from Cucurbita pepo subsp. pepo, assembly GCF_002806865.2. Lineage (NCBI taxonomy): Eukaryota > Viridiplantae > Streptophyta > Magnoliopsida > Cucurbitales > Cucurbitaceae > Cucurbita > Cucurbita pepo. The sequence goes on from NC_036640.1 coordinate 6,281,495, forward strand.
CACCGTCAACCATATATTGGTGCCTTGCTCTACCTGGAAAATGTAGGTAGCACGTGGCTTGAGTACTATCAAATGGATGTGAAAAGTGCCTTCATAAATGGTTATATTATGGAGGAAGTTTATGCAGAACAACCCCCCAGATTTGAAAATTTTGATTTTCCAATCATGTCTATAAGTTGAAAAATGCTCTTTATGTTGAAGGATTTAGTATATTTCTTATTGTCAATGATTTTAAAATTGGTAAACTCGACACTACCTTTTTTTTTATTAAAATTAAAGAAAATGATATGTTATTAGTGCAAATATATAGATCATATCATATTTGGTTCTACTAATCCTTCCTTATGTCAAAAATTTTCTAAATGTATGCCTAATGAGTTTGAGATGAGTATGATATTCTAGTGCGGATTTTGCTAGAAGTTTAATTGATAGTAGTAAAAGTACTAGTAAAACTTATCAATTTTTTGGTAGTTTATTAGTTTCAAAATAGGGTTCAAGAATTGAACTAGAGGCCTCTTGCACCCAAAGCAACAATCATACCACTAGACCAAATGCCTTTATTATGAATTTTATATTAAGTTGCTTATTAAATGTATCATCATTAATTCATTTCTTTTGTTTGTTAATGAAATTCATGTACAATTATTATTATTATATCTTTTAGATCTAGACCGCTCCAGAGTTTGATTATTCTTAAATTATTTACATAGGGTATGGGATAATTAACATATAAATAATGGTGTTAATATAACCCATGCGGAAGAAATTTGGATCTTAGGCACTTTTAGACATCAATTATAGTAAATAACTAGCATGTTCATAAGTATTAAAACTTAATGAGTTTGGATACTAACCTTTTGTAGTTCAAACTCCTTTTTCCTCACGAACCGGTTTCGAACCACCACTAGTGTCTTCTCCATTATCCTCTGACCTTAGAACGGGATTGTGGAATCCGATGAGTGACTAAACTTGGGAGGGATTTTGTATATATGAAGAGAGTGTATGTGAGAGTTTTTCTCAAGGTTTTTCACCAAGAACAAGAACACCTTCCATGTTCCATGATCACTCTATTTAAAGAGTCATGTTTGCATGTCCATGCAAATTTGAGATCACCAAATTTTGACACTCAAAATTTCACTCAAATGTTTGGGATTAGGTGGCAAGCATGCAAGTTTGAGTTAACCAAATTTTGAGACTCAAAATTCTACTCAAACTTGTGGGGTTTATTTGGCAAACATGCAAGTTTGGTTAAACCAAATTTTGACACCTCAAAATTCAACTAACATGGATTTTTCCATTAAATGAAGTCAACATTTTGACTTTCTTCATTTTAATTCAACAATTAATTTGAATAATGAATTTCAAATTAAAGTAACATTAAATAATTAATTAAACTATTTAATTAATATTTAATATTAATTCAAATGCCAATCCCAGTCAATTCCGACACATAATTGATTAAGATATTTAAATCTTATTTAAATATCTCAGATTCTCTCTTTTCGTTTATTTCGTAAATAAAATAAAATTGCGGTTAAATATATCGTATATATGTAACGCATATTCCCTAATTTGAATTCGAACACTTCGAACTCACTCGTCACACTGTTCTATGGTTTAGTCCGATATGAGCTAGCAGAGGGACCTAATGGACCTATAGATCATGGGCTCCAACGATTCAAGATTAACCGATTAAACTCATTAACCTGGTTAACCAACATTCGTTAACTACTAGGACACTCCACTATAGCCTAGTAGTTGCACTCCCCTCACTATAGATATATTTCTGTCCATCTGATATAACCATGATTAGTAAGTCGATCCTTCACAGGTTGTTCGTAACTAGAGCTGGGTCAATTTACCGTTTTACCCCTGAAGTTACTTCTTGTTCCTTATGTCTCACTGATCCTCTAATAAACAATTGGTTTGTGGTCCAACCAGTAAACCGAATCCCTCTCAGGCCAATGAGAGGGTGGGGCCCCTTGTTCAAGACCTGGAGTCAGTGCTTAAGGGAACTACCTTTCTTCTATCCCTAAAAGTGGGTAGGAGTGAATTCCGTCTTGCACCCCACGTCCCCAGCCATTCACCCAGTCTTACCCCTGAAATGGGAGGCCTGTTGAGTCGGCGAACTAGAGCCACTCTCACCCATGCAAATCTAAGGATAATTCCGAATAAACAGGAGTTCATGGTTAGCTCAGGATTAAAACCGAGTTACCTAGGTTATCGAATGAAAAGAAAATCAGTCTCAACAGTAAACGACTTTATAAAGTGAGAGTGGTTTTCTTCATGGTCCGATCTTATGCAATACTCATTGCATAGGACGCCCCCACTCACATGTCTCCACATGTACAATTTAGTGATCACATTGTTTATATCATATACAAAAGTGGGCCGCATCCATAGTGTCCCCAGAATAAGGTACTCAGCCTTATCTTTATACTATAGATCATTTTGACTATATACTTGAACTTTATCCACTCTTATGTCTCCAACAATAAAATGATATTAAGAGCATTATCATTATTTTCTATGGTAAATTTTAATTTGATAGTTTCATTTGAGACACATATCGTGGAGTACACAAGTAAATCAAATATCAAAAGTTAAGATTTGGATAGGCATGTCTACTAAAAGTGGGAAACATATAAAAAATGATAATTCAGAGCATTATCATTATAGTTTTAATTGCCTTAGTATAAAGGCTAGGTTGCTGGTGAATTGCTAAGCCATTACGAATAACATAGGGGCATTCCAAGAATTGATCTTAGGACCTCTTGCACCCTAAGCGAGAATCATACCACTAGACCAAATGCCCTAACTAGAAACTCAACATTTTTAGCTCCTATTCGATATGTTGTTTCTCAAAAGTGTGAAATCTATTTTCTTGAGGGGTTGTTGGACTATAAAACAAAAAGTTGATGGTCTAGTATTTTAGTTGTAAGGCATGTAATATTGTATTGTTATAATATAGGAGGGTTATCAAATAAACCAACCACCTAACAAAAGAAACAAACTAATTAGTTCGGCTTGGATTGATTCGATTTAGTTCATCAGTTTGTTTGATTTAGTTCTTCTATTTTGCCTCGTATGACAAGAAAATAAAGTTATATTGAATGCACCTGAGTTTCATTTATGACAAACTCATATGAAATATAATTGCATTATTAGTACTAAGAGTTGGAGTCTATAAGTATTTCATGAAGTTAAGTACAACTCACGCTTCATGGAAGAAGAGATAAACTTTAGTTAAGTAACTGGAACTTTAAATTATTTCATGTGGAGCTTTAATACTCTATGCTAGTTACAATCTTTAGGATTGACTAATTGGACACGAGTTCTTGGATTTAGGGAATTGTTTTTATGTAATTTTCAACTCTAACTTATGTTTTCAAAATTTTAGGTCATAATTTAGGTAGTGGTTGTTAGATTACGGATGAACACCAGAGTTTCTATCCAGTTTACCACAACTTACTCTAGTTTTTATTTGAAGGCTATAATTTTCTTGTATGGCAATAAGATTTGTTTTGATGAAATTTTAGTTAAAGTTGCATATTTTACTTCTTATGAGTAAAAAATTTGTTTCTTTGCATAATATAAATTTAGTTGAAGAGTTATTACAGATAAGATGGAGAAACAAATTTTCTTTGAAATAATAAATAAACCCAAGTTCATCATTGTTGTCTAATTCTCATTTCGCAAAAAGCTTAACTAATATGAAATATCAAGGTGAATCAAGAATATTCCTACACATCATTGAGGGTGACAATAAAATGGAGTTAAATTGAACACACTTTTAGTTTCATGTTTGGAAGGTTCAAGATGAAGCATAACTGTATTAATGATATTACAAAGAAATTCATGTTTTATTAAAAGAGACCAACTTCATTTAAGGTACTAGGAGTTTAAACTACTCCCATTGTAATTTCAATCCCTCTACCATGATTACAAATTTAAGGTACTGGAAGTTTAAACTACTTCCATTGTACTTTCATTTAACGTACTAGGAGTTTAAACTACTCCCAGGACATTAATTCTCAACTTTAGATTATAATTTAGGTAGTAGTCATTATAATATTAATGAGCATAAGAGTTACAATTCTTCCATGGACCATATGTGTTATAGTTAAAAGAATATATATATATATATATATTATGATGCAAAATATTTTAACATCCTTTGACATTGAGATGCAGGAAAGATGAACGCCGTCAAATTGGAAGCTTTACCTGTCTTAAGAGTTACAATGAGAACTCTAATCAAGTTGGAGCCTTGGACTAGGAAAATCGTTTTGTTATAGTTGAAATGGATGACTTCGACGTTGTGTCAGGGATGAACGTCCTGTTGGAACACAAAAGTCATTTACATGCCCCTAGCAAAATGCCTAGTAGTAACGGAGTCTAACCTGACGATCATTCAGAAAAACATCCATCAACCAATAGGGGTGAAAATTATGTCGATACTATAGTTGAGAAAGAATCTTAGCCATGATGAATCTATGCTTGCTGCTATTGTTGTAATTGAAAAGAGGAGCTCGAGTGAGCCAACCTCAACAGAAACCTTATTGCCACTACATAAACACCACGACCCAAAACAAGAAGGTCAGATAATGAATTTATCCCCACTAGGACAGATAAATCACAAGATTAGTTTTATGTTGCAGTCGAGATCACCTGCCACAAACAAATGTCATGCGGCTGAGCTTGAGCTAGCTGAATTCTACGAAAAGCTAAATGACTTGTTGACAGTAGAGTTTATTAGACCCGCAGAGGCTCTTGTCAGTAATCACTAAAATGCTGGGCAAAGACACCAAGCCAACACCTCTAATGAAGAAGGGAGACAAAAACAAACCACTGAAGCAACACATGTTACACAGAAATACCATCTAGACGGATGAAGAGAAGGCTCAGTCAGAAGCGTCAACCACAATAATTTCATATAAGTTAAGGCAAGATCAACTTCGAATTCAAAGCAACAAGAACCAAAGACTGGTGCGAAAATACTATGGACTAGTCGAAGTTAACCACAAGATTATGAAGACATCATATAGGATCCAATTTCTCTTATGGATGCCGATTAACCCTGTTGTCCACGTCAGTCACTTGAAACGTTATTATTCCAACCAAGAAGACATCAAGCAAAAGTAGGTGGTATGACATCATGCAAAGAAGAAAAAGTTTCAAGCGAAGAAAGTAGAAAAGACACCATCAGAGAAGACATGAAGATTCAACGAACCAAGAAGTGATTTCAACAGCTCCTAGTAGATTGGAAGAGGCTCCTCATTTTAGACTAGTTGGAAGCGCATCGAGAGACCTAAAGTCAGCCTCATCCTACAACGTTGAGTTTATGTAAACAATTTGTTGTCCGATTGTCCAAGGCGTGTTGTCTGTAGCTGCATGTTGGTTGATAGAGATATCAATAAATTGTGTGGGGCAGATGTCACGGTCATGATTGTCCAAGGCGTGTTGTCTGTAGCTGCATGTTGCATGTCTCAGCCATTTATGTAAACAATTTGTTGTCCGAGGCGACATGCTCATTCCAAACCTCTTTTACTTGCTTTCATGTTAGATAGGACTTTACTATTATTGTTGTGCCAATATGGGGGTGTATGACTAGTCATCAAAATCATATTTACACCCACCCGGACTAAAATTTCTCAAAATGTTTATAGGAAAATGTGATTAGTTGTCCGTTCTTCTTACCTAGGTTATATGTTATCAAATCCATTGTTGTTGCTTATTCGCTTATACTATTGCTTTATTTGAAATTATTTTTAACGTATTTCCTTGCTCAAGTTTTCTAAAAAAATTCTTTCAAACATGACTTGAGCATACACTGCTATTGTCCATACAGTCTGAATTTTGCACGGTTAACTTGTTCGTCAAATTAGAATGAATGTCACATAATTGTTGTCTCACTGCTGAAAGAATGCGATTGTGATACTTGCCTTCCGTCCGATTGTGGGCCAAATCTTCAGACTATTTACGTGAGTTGGGCCGGGAGCATGTGTAGGTTGAAAAGAAAATGGTTGGATGTAAGTTGCGAATGACGGTTGGGCCACATAAGATTTTTTTCTTTACCACTTTAGGCTTGTGAGTCTCAAATTTTAGTTCAAACGGACCCAAAATCGAACCTACTAGTTCCTTCTTCCTCACATGACTCGCTGAAAATTTTGGTGCCCTTCTCACTCCTATTCTCCATTCTGTCTCCTCTCGCTCTCTGAAACTTCTTTAAATGTTATTGTTCAATAGAGAATCTGTGCCCCTTTCCTGAAACCTTCAGCTAACAACATAATAAAGAGTTCCTAGAAAAAAAATATCATAGAACAATTTGTATAATGCCTTTGAAGTTAGGCTCTATCTTATCTCCCAAGAATATGGTTCATTCTCTATTCACATAGAAATTCTGAAAGTGGTACCGTCATCTTCTTTTATATTTTTCTATGTTGGGAAGAGTAGGAGTAAAAGTAGATGACTGTTTATGTATTTTGCTATGTTGGGAAGAGTAGGAGTAAAAGTAGATGACTGTTTATGGTCGAAGTCTCAAAAAGTAAGTCTTGATGCTAGGAAATGAAATGATTTTGCTAGGGTGGGATATAGGATTGGCATTTTAAGAATCAAACTCAGGACCTCTTGCACCCGAAGCGAGAATCATACCATTAGACTAAATGCCCTTGTAATGAATTTATCATTTTAGTTGCTAGTTCATATGTTTTATGCGCCTCAATATTTAAAATTTATCCGCTTTAGAACCTACTATTATTGTCATGTTAACTTTACATTGTCTATCACACAATTGAAGCAACATTGCCACTAAAGCCGATGCATTCCTTTGAGATAGATATGTTGATAAATTAGGCCCATTTAATAAATTTCACCCCAACTAAGTTTTTTAAAACTATTTTTTTTTATTTTAATTTTTTAATCTTTTTAATTTTTAAATTTTTAAATTTTAGTTTTCAAAACCTACTTATTACCATTTAACAATATTTATATGGTAAAATGAGATTAACTTCCTTTAAGTTTATATAGTTCCTTTTTATTACTACGTATACTTCTATCTCATGTTAAAAAAAATGTACTAATAAACATAATTCCTCTTTTATTGTTATGTACTTACTCCATTCTTCATTTTATACAAAAGTTCACAATAATTAATAAACCCAGGGGCACATTCCCTACAAAACAAACTTGTTTGCATTACGATAAATTATAATAAATAAGGAGAGAAGAAATCCCAAAAATAAGTAGAAGGTCGAGAATTTCACTCAACCACACAATCGAACTTGATCGACTAAATCGCTCAGATGCAATTCTACCACAACAATTGCTTGAAAGTTAGAAATGACAGAGATGATGCTTGGATTTTGTAGGGGAACTTCTCAACTTGAGAGATCAATTTCATTCCTCTCGAATTTGATTTTTACATAATAATTTGTTGATATTTATAGTCTCCCTACAAAAGAAATTAGTGGCCGAGATTTAATCTCAATCCCCTTGAATCTTCACAAAAAAACGAGGTCAATTTGACAACTTGACCATTACATACTTTATGAAGTTAAAAATAAATAAAGTTTTCTTAACAACTCATGTAATGATGCTTGCAACTTCATTCTCTACTTCACCTATGTAAATATTCACTTCTAAAGCTCCAAATGATCCTTCCTCAATCGAATAAGTTTGTAACACATGAAATGATAGTTGAACCAAGCCTATCCAATTTTATAGATGAAGAATGAATGTTTGTGGAATCTTCCTGGCTGGTCCAGTTGGAACATTTGGAACACCGTGATCCTTATCATCTTCCCCCTCTTCAAAAGGATTCGTCTTCGAATCAGAAAAATCATCACCTACATCAAAAGGACTCAAGGCAGCAACATTGAAAGTAGAATGTGCTGAAAAATCTCCGTGAAGATCATTTTATATGCATTGTTATTAATTATTTCAAGGACTTGATAAGGGTCATCCCCTCTTGGATGTAACTTTGTCTTCCTTTGAGATCGGAATCGCTACTTGCGAAAATGTATCCAAACCCGGTTATCGGGTTGAAAAATGATTTCCTTCCGTCCTTTGTTAATTCTTGAAGCAATTTTGAAATTTTGTTTCTCAATTGTCTCCTTCACCTCTTTCTGCAATGTTTTGATCAGATCTTCCTTACTTGTGGTTGTTTTACTCACAAGAATATTAGAATGAATAGGAAGCAAATCAAGAGGTGTAAGTGGATTAAATCCATAAACATCTTCAAAAGGAGAACAATGAGTGGTACTATGAATTGCTCTAAAGTAGAACGGTACTATGAATTGCTTTATTATATGCCATGTGTACAAATGGCAAACATTGGTCCCAAACTTAATATTCTTATAAATAATAGGCAGATTAAATCCATAACATCTCTACACATGGCCAACATTGGTCCCAAGACTTAATATTTTTAGAAATAATAGGTAGATTAAATCCATAACCATCCCTACAAATGGAAAACATTGGTCCCAAGACTTAACAAACATTCATCACAAGACTTAATATTCTTAGAAATTATAGGTAGATCATAACCATCTCTACAAATGGCAAACATTCGTCCCAAAACTTAATATTCTTAGAAATAACAGGTAACATCTCTACAAATTGAAAACATTCGTCCAAGACTTAATATTCTTAGAAATAATAAGCCGATTAAATCCATAAACATCTTGAAAAAGAGAACTATGAATATAATCTAATTTATAAATAATAGGTAGATTAAATCCATAAACATTTTGAAAAGGAAAACTATGAATATAATATAATTTATCTACACCATACTTTCAAAAGGTGACTTAAAAATTTAATCCCTATCATTTTTTTTTTATAGGGTATACAATCCATTCAAAATATCCCATTAAGGCACCACCATATTATAGAGCAGTAAGGAATACTATCTTTTTTTATAATCTAATTTATCCCACCATACTTTTCAAAAGGTGACTTAAAAATTTAATCCGTATCTTTTTTGTGCGTAGAGTATACAATCCATTTAAAATATCTCATTAAGGCACCACCATATTATAGAGCACTAAGGAATACAGAGTGGGATATTCGAGGTATCGATCTGGTACCAATCACATGCAAAGAGATCACTCTACCATCTTAACTACATCCCCACAATTCTTACATAACAAAACCCAAAACTACCATTCATCAATAATAGTGAAAATAAAAAAAATATTTCTCAATTCTTACATAACCAAACCCAAAACTACCCTTCTCATTAAATAAAAAATAAGGAAAAATTGAATAGAAATAAAATATTAATAACAAATAATTTATTTAGGAGATGCAGTGTATCAATCCAATTCTTACATACCAAACCCAAAACTACCCTTCTCATTAAATAAAAAATAAGGAAAAATGGAATAGAAATAAAATATTAATAACAAATAATTTCTTTAGGAGATGTAATGTATCAATCCTCACACCTCTCACATGCTAAGCGAGCGCTTTACCATATGAGCTACATCCCAATGATTCTTACATCACAAAATCCTAAACATATCGTCATCAATAATAGTGAAAATGAAAAACTATCTCTACTCATTAGGTCATAAATAATCGATAGTCTTTCTTTGGAGATGCGGGGTATCAATCCTCATACCTCTCACATACGAAGAGCGTTCTATCATTTGAGTTACATCCCCATAATTCTAACATCACAAACCTACCGTCCCTAATAATAGTTAAACACCTCTCACATGCTAAACGAGCGCTCTACCATATGAGCTACGTCCCAATGATTCTTACATCACAAAGTCCTAAACATCTCGTCATCAATAATAGTGAAAATGAAAAACTATCTCTGCTCATTATATCATAAATAATCGATAGTCTTCATCACATACGAAGAGCGCTCTATCATTTGAGTTACATCCCCATAATTCTAACATCACAAACCTACCGTCCCTAATAATAGTTAAAATAAAAAAATATCTCTACTCATTAGGTACAGAAAGATTGGTTTCTTTAGATGCGCGTATCCATCCGCGTACCTCTTGCATGCAAAGAAAGCATTCTACCATTTGAACTACATCCCCACAATTCTTACGTCACAAAACCTTAAACGTCACGTCATCCATAAAAGTAAAAATAAAATGATAACAATAACAAATAGTTTCATTTGGTGATGCGGGGTATCAACCCCTACATCTCTTGCATGCAAAGAGAGCACTTCACCATCTTACCTACATCCCCACCATCACAAAACCCTAAACTTCCCTTCATCAATAATAGTGAAAATGAAAAACTACCTTTGCTCAATATGTCATAAATAAGAAAAAATTGAAAAGTAATAATATATTTTAATAATTGATATGTTTCCTTCGGAGATGCAAGGTAGCAATCCCCCTACCTCTCGCATGCAAAGCAAGCGCTCTACCATTTAAGCTACATCCCCACCATTCTTACATCACAAAACCTTTAAACTTCCCATCATCAATAATAGTGAAAATGAAAAAATATCTCTGCTCATTATGTCATAAATAAGAAAAAATTGAATAGAAATAAAATATTAATAACAACTAGTTTCTTTAGGAGATGCGGGGCATCAATCCCCGTAGCTCTCACATTCAAAGAGAGCACCCTACCATCTTAGCTACATCTCCACATTTCTTACATCAAAAAACCCTAAACGTCCCGTCATCAATAATAGTGAAAATGAAAAACTATCTGTGCTCATTACGAAATAAATAAGAAAAAATTGAAAAGAAATAATATATTTAATAATCGATAGTTTTCCTTTGGAGATGCGAGGTATCACTCCTTGTTCCTCTCACATGTGAAGCGAGTGCTCTACCATATAACCTACATCCCATGATTCTTACATCACAATGTCATCAATAAGTGAAAATAAAAACCTATCTCACCAATAATAGTGAAAATGAAAAAACAAAAAAAACTATCTCACAAACAATAATAGTGAAAATGAAAAAATATCTCTGCGGATTATGTCATAAATAAAGAAGGAAATTGAAATAAAATATTAATAACAAATAGTTTCTTTTGGAGACGTACAGTATGGATCCTCGCATTTCTTGAACTGAAATAGAGCACTCTACCATTTTAGCTACATCCTCCCAATTCTTAAATCACAAAACCCTAAACTACCCGTCATCAATAATAGTGAAAATGAAAAAAAAAATCTCAATAACGATCTGGTATCGATCCCTGCATTTCTTGAATTGAAAGAGAGCACTCTACCATCTCAGCTACCGTCATCAATAATAGTGGAAATGAAATGAAAAAAAATATCGATATCGATCCTCGCATTTCTTGAATTGAAAGAGAGCATTCTACCATCTCAGCTACAGTCATCAATAATAGTTAAAATGAAAAAAACAAAAAATCTCTACTCGTTATTTAATAAATAAGGAAAGATTGAATAGAAATAAAAAAATAAAATATTAATAACAAATAGTTTCTTTTAAATATGCAAGGTATCAATCCCCATATGTCTCGAATGCAAATAGAGCATTTTACCATTTGAGCTACATCCCACATTTTTTATATCACAAAACCCTAAACATCCCATCATCAGTAATAGTGAAAATGAAAAACTACCTCGGGTTAACTTTTGGAGATGTAAGGTATCAATCACGTACATCTCTCGCATGTCAAGAGTGTACACTACATCTTAGTTACATCTCCACAATTCTTACAAGATAAAACCCTAAAAGTAAAAAAATAATGAAATATTGAATAGAAATAAAATATTAATAACAAATAATTACTTTTGGAGATGCGGGGTTTCAATCCTCGTGCCTCTCGCATGCAAAAAGTGCACCCTACCATCTTAGCTACATCCCAACAATTCTTACATGGCAAAATCCTAAATGTCCCATCATCAACAGTGAAAATGAAAAACTATCCCGGCTCATTATGTCATACATAAGAAAAAATTGAAAAAGAAATAGAATATTTGTAATTAGATTCCTTTGGAGATGTAGGGTATCAATCCCCATACTTCTCACATACGAAGCGAGCTCTACCATCTGAGCTACATCCCCACGATTCTTATGTCACAAAACCCTAAACATACCATCACTAATAATAGTGAAAATAAAAAAATATCTTTGCTCATTATGTCATAAAGATATGCAGGGTATCGATCCCCATACCACTCACATTTAAAGAGAGCATTCTACCATCTAAGCTACATCCCCACAATTTTTACATCACGAAACCCTAAACGTCCGTCATTAATAATAGTGAAAATGAAAAACTACCTCTGCTCATTATGTCATAAATAAGAAAAAATTGAAATGAAATAATATATTTAATAACTGATAGTTTTCCTTTAGAGATGCAGGGTAGCGATACCCGTACCTCTCGCATGTAAAGCAAGCCCTCTACCATCTGAGATACATCCCCACGATTCTTACATCACAAAAGTTTTCCTTTAAAGATGCAGGGTAGCGATCCCTAAACCAAAAAAAAAAAAAAACATACACAAATATTTTAGTTGAAATATATTTACTTATACGTGATTTTGATAAAGATAGAGAGCCCTAAACTATTAGAGAAATAAAATATATATATCAATAGAAAATAAATACATTAAAATTTAGAATTACAGTCATTTTTAAATATATTTAACTTAGAATTTAGAAATATAATAAGTTGCAACAAATAGAAAATAAATATATTAGAACATGAATATGTATAAAATTATTGGTTTATCTTTAAATATAGAATTTAAAATATAATAACGTTGCAACAAATAGAAAATAAATATATTAAACATGAATATGTATAAAATTATTGGTTTATCTTTAAATATATTTAAACTAAAAGAATTACTTACCTCTAAACATTCAAACTCAAGAAGCGTGGGTCTTCTTAAACAAGCCAAAGTACCACTCTGGCAAACCTATTATAATTTAAATTTATTGATATATTTTATATATTTGAGTTTGGCTCGGGTCAATCCGAGGGTTTTACCCACGAACCCGAAATCGAACCGATTCAGTTCGGGTTCAGAAAAATGAACCCAACCCTTATAGTTCGGGTTGGGTTGGTCCGGATTGTCGGGTTGTCGGGTTGAATGTACACCCCTAGTACTTTTACGATCAAGTAAACTTCCCACAAAATCCACATCAGAATATCCTACCAATTTAAACTCAACATTTCTAAGATACCACAATCCTAAATTAATAGTCCAAGCAAATATTTAAATATTCTTTTAACTACATGTAGATGAGATTCCTTAGGACAAGATTGAAACCTAGCACAAAGACATACACTAAACATAATATCAGGTCTCCTAGCAGTCGATCCAATCATACCTCGATAAGATTTTATATCTACACATTTACCTTTTTCATCCTTATCAAGCTTGGTAGATATGCTCATTGGAGTTTTTGCAATCTTACCTTCATTGAACTTGAACATTTTGATTAAATCCTTGATGTACTTCTCTTGATTTAGGAAGATACCATCTTTCAGTTGTTTGATTTGAAGTACAAGAAAACTGAGCTCTCCCATCATACTCATCTCAAACTTATTAGGCATACATTTAGAAAATTCTTCACTCAAAGAAGAATTAGTAGAACCAAATATAATATCATCCACGTATATTTGCACTAATAGCATATCTTTTTCCTTAATTTTAATAAAGAGAGTAGTGTCGAGCTTACCCATTTTGAAATCATTCTCAATAAGAAAATTACTAAGTATATCGTACCAAACTCTTGAAGCTTGTTTTAAGCCATAAAGAGTCTTTTTCAACTTACAGACCTGATGTGGAAAATCAAAATTTTCAAATCTAGGAGGTTGTTTTACATAAACTTCCTCCATAATATAACCATTTAATAATGCACTTTTCATATCCATTTGATATGATATAAAATTTTTGTAAGAAGGCAAACGCAAGTAACATTCTAATAGCTTCTAATCTAGCAACGGGTGCAAAAGTTTCTTCATAGTCTATACCTTCCTCTTGACAATAACCTTGAGCTACAAGTCTAGCTTTATTTCTAATGATATTCCCATTTTCATCAATTTTATTTCTAAAAACCCATTTGGTTCCAATAATTGAAGTATTGGTTCCAATAATTGAAGTATTAGAGGGTCTAGGGACTAATTCCCAAACTTTGTTCCTTTCAAATTGATTTAGTTCTTCTGGCATAGCTAAAATCCAAAACTCATCATTTTTTGTATCAAGACTTTTTGGTTCAATTTGAGAAACAAAAGCAAGATTATTAAATAAATTAATAAAGGAGTGAGTTTTCACACCTTGTTCGGGATCACCAATAATAAGTCTTTGGGATGAGATGAGGCATACCTCCATACTTTTGGCAGTGATGAAGAACTTTCTTCCATCTTTTCATTTAAGCTCATTTCTTCTTTGCTTGAAAGAGTTTCCTTTCCTTTGTCATTGACGGATAAATCTCCAAAATTTCTTTCTAAATCATCCTACAAATAGACTCATTAGAAATATCATTACAAGATTCATCAAATACCACATGCATAGATTCTTCTATAACTAAAGTTCTCTTATTGAAAACTCTATACGATTTACTAATAAATGAATAACCAAGAAAAATACCAATATCCGTCTTAAAATAAAATTTTCCAAGCTTTTCTCTGTGGTTCAAAATAAAACATTTGCAACCAAAAACTTTGAAATACCCAATATTTGGAATTTTATTATGCCAAAGTTCAGAACGAGTTTTATCTCATAACATGCGTATTAACCGGCTTCCGCCTAAAAAATATATAGGTAAATCATATTCATTTAACATTGATCTAGCAAATTCTTGTAAAGTATGATTTTTTCTTTCAACTACACCATTTTGTTGAGGAGTCTTCGACCGTAGAAGTCATGATAAAAACCATTATCTTCACACAAATTTTCAAATGCTACGCTATCCAATTCTCCTCCTTGGTCACTCCTAATTTTAGTAATTAAAAAACCTTTTTCATTTTGGACTAGTTTTACAAAACTAGCAAATCTTTACAAAACATCATTTTTATGTTTTATCATCAAAATTCAAGTAAATCTCGAAAAATCATCAACTATCACAAATACAGTAATTCCCTCCATAGGTAGCTATTTTAGAAGGGCCAAATAAGTTCATATGTATAGTTGAAGAGGTCTAGCGGTAGAAATCACATTTTTAGATTTTATCTTTTTCAAATTTAAAGTTAAGAAGGCCTCTAACTAATGAATTTTTTGAGATATTTGAAATCAAATGCATACGAGCATGTCCTAATCTTCTATGCCATAACCAAGAATTATCATGCAAAGCCGAAAAACATTTATCATTTGTTGGACAATCATTTAAATCAATAATGTACACATTGTTATCTCTATTTCCAACAAACAACAATTTCTATCACTAACATTTTCAATTATGCAATTATTTTTATCAAATATAACTCTAAAACCTTTATCACATAATTGACTAATGCTAAGTAAGTCATGCATTGAACCATCAACTAAAAGTAAATTTTCAATGAGAGTACCGGAGTCATTACCTATAGTACCCTTACCAATTATTTTACCTTTCTTGTTGTTCCCAAAAGTTACTAAGCCACCATCCTTCTTAGAAAGATTCACAAACTTGGATTGGTTTCCCGGTCATGTGTCTTGAGCAACCACTATCCAAATATTGCTTATTTTTTCTTGGAGGCTTTCAAATAAACCTATTTTTTCTTGGAGGCTTTCAAATAAACCTATAAACAAAGATATTCAAAATTGACCTTTTCAAAATTGATCTTTTGGTACCCATACTTGTTTGAGTCCTAACAAGTTAGTTTTCACAAATTTAAGAATCATGCTTGCATTCATATTAGGACATGAGAAACAAACAACATCATGCAAGAATTTATTTTTTGGACTAAGTTTATGTATTCTATTTTCAATAGAAAAATTATTTCTTAAAACATTGTTAAATTTTATATTTTGAGAAAATTTTCTTCCGAAGTAATGTTTTGGGAATTTTTCAATTTAAAGCAATTAGGTCTAGTATGACCATCAACACCACAATAATGACATATAGACACAAATCTAGATTTATCATGAGATACAAATTTGCATGTGTTAGGCTTAGGCATAATGGGGATGGTTTAACAAATATTGTTTTAGAACTTGAAGGAGTAGAACATTCATCAACATAGCCTAATCCTCTTTTATCACCATAAGGCTTCAATTATTTTATCGAATTTTTGAGCACCTATAATTAATTTTTGAAATTTTATCTAATTTTTGAACACCTATATTTAATTTTTTTAATAGACTCTTTAGCCCTACTAAGTTCTTGCATTCCTTTTCTGGAGTAATTTAATTAACTTATCTTTTTCACAGCAATCATGCTCAAGAAATTTAATTTTACTAAGTTCTTGTACAGTATTTGATTCATTTTTTTTTTAGTAATTTAATTAACTTATCTTTTTCACAGCAATCATGTTCAAGAAATTTAATTTTATCATGCAGTTTTCTCATCACAATCAAATCATGCTTTTCACAGGGTATATCAAATTTTACAACATTATGATTATTCTCTTTTAAGCAAGAAATTTCATTTAATAAAGTCTTATTCTCAATAATTGAAGCCTTATATTTCTTTTGAAGCATAACCACTTTGAACCAAGTTTTTCTAAATCAAGTTGCATCTCCTCAAAAATCTTTAATGACTTCATCCTCTCCGTCACCATGAGCCATGAAGCAAAAATTTACACTTAGATTCATTTGCATACATTTTATTATGAGCTAACATGCTAATTTTTGTTTCTTTAACTTAATTTGTTCCCTCGTGAGTTACTACAAGAGTTTTCTAAATTTCAGATGTTGAACAACACATAGATACTCTATTAAATTCATCATTACTTACAATAAAGATAATTTATAGCACTAGCATTAAAAGAACATTTTTTTTATATCATATTCATCAAATTCATTCTCTAATTTAAGCTCCTCAATGTTATTAACAATTTTTATTGGAATGAAAGGACTTTTACTAACATTCAACCATAGTTCATAATCAATCGATTGCAAATAAATTTTCATTCTAGCTTTCCAATACGTATAATTTGTTTCATCAAAATAAGGAGGTCTAGAGGTTGATTCTCCTTCACAAAAACCGTTTTTAACACGTAGATTCGCCATAATCGCTAAAAATAAAGTTTATAAAAAAAATTAATAAGAGAGGGGTGAATAGGGTTTCAACAATGTAATTATTAAATTTTTTTCTAATAACAATCAAACTTGATATCATGCAATAAAACTTAACAATAATTTAGAACTTGAAAAGGGTTAGAAAATATAACACCCAGTTTTATAGTGGTTCGGTCAAACTCGACCTACTCCATTCCCCAAGCGCCTCTTTGGAATTTGAATAAATGTCTCTTTCCTCGGATCAGAGCCCAATCGCTACACCGCTCTTTTTACGAGTGCAAGAGCAAATTGAATCCTTTCCACGGCTCAGGATCAAACCGGTACACTACTCTTTTTACGAGTTCAAGAGCAGACTCANACTAACATTCAACCATAGTTCATAATCAATCGATTGCAAATAAATTTTCATTCTAGCTTTCCAATACGTATAATTTGTTTCATCAAAATAAGGAGGTCTAGAGGTTGATTCTCCTTCACAAAAACCGTTTTTAACACGTAGATTCGCCATAATCGCTAAAAATAAAGTTTATAAAAAAAATTAATAAGAGAGGGGTGAATAGGGTTTCAACAATGTAATTATTAAATTTTTTTCTAATAACAATCAAACTTGATATCATGCAATAAAACTTAACAATAATTTAGAACTTGAAAAGGGTTAGAAAATATAACACCCAGTTTTATAGTGGTTCGGTCAAACTCGACCTACTCCATTCCCCAAGCGCCTCTTTGGAATTTGAATAAATGTCTCTTTCCTCGGATCAGAGCCCAATCGCTACACCGCTCTTTTTACGAGTGCAAGAGCAAATTGAATCCTTTCCACGGCTCAGGATCAAACCGGTACACTACTCTTTTTACGAGTTCAAGAGCAGACTCAATCCTTTCCACGACTCAAGAATCAAACCAATACAACTGTCTGAACTTTATAGAAACACACTACACACCATAACTCTCTGAAAGCGTAGATTTACAATTTCCTCACACTACAATAGACATCTCTCCGAATAAGATAAACAAAAAATAAAATTGAACAATAGAGGCTTTTTTAAAACAAAAAATTAAATAGAGGAAACTATCGAACTTTGTATTCTGAAATGTTCTAGGTGTTGTGTTCTGAAAAATACCAAGATGTGATGAGTTTAAATAGCAATTAAGTCCTAAAAATAGGNCAAAATAAGGAGGTCTAGAGGTTGATTCTCCTTCACAAAAACCGTTTTTAACACGTAGATTCGCCATAATCGCTAAAAATAAAGTTTATAAAAAAAATTAATAAGAGAGGGGTGAATAGGGTTTCAACAATGTAATTATTAAATTTTTTTCTAATAACAATCAAACTTGATATCATGCAATAAAACTTAACAATAATTTAGAACTTGAAAAGGGTTAGAAAATATAACACCCAGTTTTATAGTGGTTCGGTCAAACTCGACCTACTCCATTCCCCAAGCGCCTCTTTGGAATTTGAATAAATGTCTCTTTCCTCGGATCAGAGCCCAATCGCTACACCGCTCTTTTTACGAGTGCAAGAGCAAATTGAATCCTTTCCACGGCTCAGGATCAAACCGGTACACTACTCTTTTTACGAGTTCAAGAGCAGACTCAATCCTTTCCACGGCTCAGGATCAAACCGGTACACTACTCTTTTTCCGAGTTCAAGAGCAGACTCAATCCTTTCCACGACTCAAGAATCAAACCAATACAACTGTCTGAACTTTATAGAAACACACTACACACCATAACTCTCTGAAAGCGTAGATTTACAATTTCCTCACACTACAATAGACATCTCTCCGAATAAGATAAACAAAAAATAAAATTGAACAATAGAGGCTTTTTTAAAACAAAAAATTAAATAGAGGAAACTATCGAACTTTGTATTCTGAAATGTTCTAGGTGTTGTGTTCTGAAAAATACCAAGATGTGATGAGTTTAAATAGCAATTAAGTCCTAAAAATAGGAATTGATACGGACCACTAAATCGTGAACCGAAATGTGGACCACGAAAAATAATATTTATTTATTTTTAAATTTATGGTAAAAAATTATAAACATGTTAAATATATATATTATTTTAAATAAATATTAAAAACATTTTAAATTCATTTTTATTATATATAACATATTTAAATGTAATCAAATAATAAAAAAATGTTAATCAAAACTGTGAGTAACATTTTAAAAATAATTGAAAATTTTTATAAATCTAATTAAAATCTTATGTAATAGAAATGATTTTATAATTCAAATAATTTTTTTTCTCAAAACTAGTTTTTAAATGAAATCATTATAATTTCTTTTCAATTAACAACTCATTTTCATAAATGTGAATGAAATTATTATAATTTCTTTCCCTTGTAACGGAAAACTTTTATAAATTTAATTGAAAATTTCACCATTTGTTACTCTATCAAATTTATAAATGTCATTCTATCAAATTTATAAATGTCATACTTTGATTCGTCTATGATGTCAATTTTACCGCTGGTCCATGATGTCAATTTTGTCACCACATCATCACGTCAAGTATCTTGTTTTGAATTCGATTGGTCCATGATATCAATTTTGCCACCATATCATCACGTCCGGTATTTGTTTTGACTAGAACTTCTTCATTTTATCTCTAATTTGAGTAAACCAAAAAAGACGTTGAAATCGTTATTCCCAACCTTACACTGTAGACAAAATACTGAGAATTGTTAATAAATGAAACAAAATGGATTCGACCGTGAAAATGCTCTGATGCGATTAATTTTTCGTAAGGATATTAAATAGTTACAAGCAAACGATTTGCACGGGATAAAGTAATCATGAAACTCTAACCAATGTACCTTGCAGCTCGTACTGTATGTTGACCATAATTCATGAACCCAGTTACCATAGGGAACATATTGTAATATCTCTAAAGAATTTTATGTTTGTTTCTTTCTCTTGTTTGAGCAAGTCGTGAATATAGAATATGGTATTCCTTTACAGTGAAAAGAGTTGAAAGGAAGTTGTTAATAATAGATTACCAAGAGATATAGGTAAAAGAAATTTCCATCCGAGATTTAATAGTTGGTCTATTCTTAGTCGGGGTAAAGTCCATCTTGTTGCTATAGAAATGAACAAGAATAAATAAGTTTTAGCTAATGTAATAAAGATACTAATTGTCATTCCAAAGACTTCATACGCTTTATTTATTTCAAAAAGTTCATAACCGAATATGTATGGAATAGAGATATCCCAACCACCCAAGTAAAGAACCGTTACAAATAACGAAGAAACTAATAGATTTAGATAGGAAGCAACATAAAATAAACCAAATTTGATACCCGAATACTCGGTTTGATAACCCGCTACTAATTCTTCTTCCGCTTCTGGTAAATCAAAAGGTAATCTCTCGCATTCTGCTAAGGAAGAAATTAGAAAAATAACAAACCCTATAGGTTGACGCCACAAATTCCACCCCCAAAAACCATACTTTGATTGAGCCTCAACTATATCAACTGTACTCGAACTGTTAGATAANGCCAACACCAAGTTTATCAAAGTCAAGTTGATTAGCTCAATTGGTTAGAATGTCGTGCTAACAACGCACAGATCCTAGGTTGAAATGCACCAAAGAATGAGGTGGTTGAGCGCCCTACATGTTAATAAATCGTGTATCGATCTCGACAAATCTAAATGTTTCTCTTCATGACCTTATTGATCTGACGAGGAAAAAAAAGGATAATCAATTCCTAATTAAATCCGTTATTGTAAATTAATGTAGGTACAATTATTATATTAATCAATCTTAGTCTTGATATGAAAGAAATATATAATTTCAATCTCAATTAAGTTGCAATTCTCATGAATCAATAGTTTGTATGCGTAGGTTTTGATCAAACAAAACCAAAACCAGAGTAATTTCCAATTACTCTTTAATCAAGGGATTTACTTATTTTAGACTTCAATTTGAGGCGAATTCAGAATTGTTCTAATTGTATAATCATCAACTACTGACATTGGTAAACGACCCAAAGAAATTTGATTATAATTCAATTCGTGACGATCATAAGTAGAAAGTTCATATTCTTCAGTCATTGATAAACAATTTGTTGGACAATATTCAACGCAGTTACCACAAAATATACAGATCCCGAAATCAATACTGTAATTAAGCAATCGTTTCTTTCGAATATCTGTTTCCAATTTCCAATCAACAACGGGGAGATCTATAGGACATACACGAACACATACTTCACAAGCAATGCATTTATCAAATTCAAAATGGATTCGACCGTGAAAATGCTCTGATGCGATTAATTTTTCGTAAGGATATTAAATAGTTACAAGCAAACGATTTGCACGGGATAAAGTAATCATGAAACTCTAACCAATGTACCTTGCAGCTCGTACTGTATGTTGACCATAATTCATGAACCCAGTTACCATAGGGAACATATTGTAATAGAATTGAAGGAGAATATAGCATAGGGAACATATTGTAACAGAATTCATAGTGGAGTACCTCAGACCAAAACCCACCCAAATCAATTCACGGTGGAGTACCTCGGACCAAAACCCACCCAAATCAATTCACAGTGGAGTACCTCGAACCAAAACCCACCCTTGTCATCGAGTGAGCACCAAAATCAGTGGAGTTCGCAACATCACGTACTGCAGATTGCAAAGAAGACCTCGTCCTGGTTGAAGGCAATGCAGGAAGATATATGGAGTCCATCACTGAAAATAAGACGTGGAATCTGGAGGACACGCCGCCGGGACACTGAGCCCATAGGGCTCAAATAGGTGTTCAAACTGAAGCGTAACGAAAATGGAAAAGTTGTAAAGCACAAACGTGGTCCGTGTAGTGGCGAAGGGCTACGTCTAGAAGTAAAGGGTGGACTTCGATTTTTCTTTTTATAGACTTCTAACCTATTCAATTTTTTTTTTTTTTTTTTAATATGGATGAGGGAAGAACTTATTAAATAAGAATATTTTTTAATGTTAAATTTGTTTAAAAAAAAACCCTTCTCTCAACTCTATTCAAATATGACGAAAATGAGCGAAAAAGAATGGTAGACTAATTGTACACGTGATCTAAAAAACAATTGACTCTAATGTGTTGAAACCCTATAAAATACAAAATTGAAAACGAGGACACATTAATCATTTTCAAAGTTTAGAGATCTATAAACAACAAATTAGAAAGTATACCAAGATACTATTTATTTTGAAAGTTCACATATTTATTACACACAAATCTTATAATTATATGTGGTCCCATGGTTTAGTGGTTGGGACATTGGACTTTGAATCTAGTAATTTGAGTTCAAATCTCTTCAACTATTAAATTTTCTCTAGAGGATGAAATATCTTTACTTTACGTTATTCTTTATCTCTCAATTTGCCTCTGAGCATGGCATGTACACACACGGCCACGGCGAGCAGCGGCTGATCGTGGGAGTGTATGTCGACGACCTCATAATCATTGGAGGTGACATGAAAGTTCTTGGAAGATTCAAAGATGTCAAAGAACTTCAAGATGAGCGATCTCGACGTGCTCAGCTACTACCTCGGCATCGAAGTGCAAATAAGTACTGTCGGCATCACCATCTGTCAAGGTGCGTACGCGAATAAGCTACTGGACACAGTTGGGCTAGCGGACAGTAACCCTACAAGGATGCCAATGGAGGCCCAACTCCAACTAAGAAAGGTCGACACTACGACAGCTGTCGACGCCACCAATTACCGCAGCATTGTCGAGAGTTTGTGCTATCTGGTAAACACACTCCCTAACCTCGCTTATTTCGTTGGATATGTGAGTAGGTTTATGGAAGCACCCTGGTAAACACATGCCCTAACCTCGCTTATTTCGTTGGATATGTGAGTAGGTTTATGGAAGCACCAAGGGAGGAGCATCTCGTGGCTGTCAAACGAATCCTGCACTATGTGGCCGGAACTAGAGGCTGGGGTATGACATAGGAGAAGCTTGAGCTGGACGAATACAGTGATAGTTGTTGGGTTTTATGTCCTAAAACTCATTGTTTGTCAACAAAAACATATTCTATTTTCAATAAAGTTATTATTATTGTTTATTCACTAAGGGTTGTTATTGAATAAAGTGAACTTTACGATCATTAATCTAAATCCAATAAACTAAGAACACTCTGGCTATAGTATGATTACTTGAACTATATGTAGAGACATAAGAGTGGATCAAGTTCAAGTATATATAGTCAAAATGAGTATAAGGATAAGACTGAGTACCTTATTCTGGGGACACTATGGATGCGGCCCACTTTTGTATATGATATAAACAATGNCTATGCAATGAGTATTGTATAAGATCGGACCATGAAGAAAATCACTCTCACTTTATAATGTCGTTTACTGTTGAGACT